>NC_044978.1:38710599-39010599 GCF_008728515.1 Papio anubis | reverse complement strand
CAATTTCAAAAAGTATGGTGTAGGGCCCTGGGATCTGCAGTTTAAACAAACTCTGGAACACTATAAGTTTGAGATGAGAATTACTAAAATAAATAAATAAATAAATAAAAATTGCAGTTTAAGTAGAATGCACACAGCAATATAAAAGGAAAAGAAGATGTCTACTTATTATTTTCTCTTTGTTCATTTTTCTTAAGTATATTTTGTTTTAGGCTGGGTGCGGTGGCTCACACCTGTAATCCCAGCACTTTGGGAGGCTGAGGTGGGTGTGGATTACCTGAGGCCAGGAGTTCAAGACCAGCCTGTCCAATATGGTGAAACCCCGTCTCTACTAAAAATACAAAAAGCCAGGCGTGGTGGCGAGTGCCTGTAATCTCAACTACTCAGGAGGCTGAGGCAGGAGAATCTCTTGAATTGGGGAGGCGGAGGTTGCAGTGAGCCAAGATCGCACCATTGCATTCCAGCATGGGCAACAAGAGTGAAACTCCATCTCAAAAAAAAAAAAAAAAGTATATTTTGTTTTTAACTGAGAACTATGTAATATTCCTTAAGAAAATAGTTCAACAAGCTGAATTTAAGTGGTCTCTCCATAAAGGCACTTACATGATTTATACTTCAAAGCTACTGAATTTTTTGAAATCACTTAAATTCCTTCATACAATTTTTGAATTAAAATGACAAGTGTGGCTTCTTTTTAAAAATTTAAATATAACTTACATACCATATAATTCATCCTTTAAAGTGTACAATTCTGTGGTTTTCAGTATTGTCACAAAGCTGTGCAAACATCACCATTAATTTCAGAGCCCTTTGATCACACCAAAAAGAAACTCCGTACTTACATGGCATTCACTCCCATCTCCCTCACCCTCACATGCTGACGACCACTAATCTACTCTGTATTTCTATAGATTTGTCTATTCTGGATATTTTGTATAAGTGGAATCATACAATAAGTGGTCTTTTGTGTCTGGATTATTTAACAGCATCATGTTTTCATGGTTCATACTGTAGCATGTCTATTTCATTTCCGTTTATGGCAGAATAATCTTCAGTATACAGATACACCATATTGTGTTAATCCATTATTCATTAGTTGGTAAGCATTTGGGTTGTTTCTACTTTTTGGCTACTATGACTAATGCTGCTAGAAACATTAATGAACATGTTTTTGTGTAGATATGTTTCCAATTATCTTGGATATACATACAACCAAGAGTGGAATTGCCAGGTAACATGGTAACTCAATGTTTAACTTTTTGAGAAACTGCCAAACTTTTCCAAAGAATGTGCACCATTTTACATTCCCAACAATAATGTATGAGTGTTACAGTTTTTATATGTCTTAACCAATACTTGTTATTATCTGTCTTTTTGCTAGTGGTTGTGAAGTGGTCTCTCAGGAGAAGTGGTGTGATTTGCATTTCTCCATGGCTACTAATGCTAACATATTTTCACGTGCCTTTTGGCCATTCAGATATCTTCTTGGGAGGAATGTCTATTCAAATTCTTTGCCCAGTTTTTAATTAGACTATTTACCTTCTTATTCTTGAATTGTAAGAGTCCTTTATATAATCTGGATAGTAGACTCTTACCAAACACAGGATTTGCAAATATTTTCTCCCATTCTGTGGATTGTCTTTTCACTTTCCAAGTCCAGTTTATTTATTTTTGTTTTCGAGGCTTTGGTATTGTATATAGGAAGCCATTGCCTAATCAGTGTGATTCACTACTTTTATTTTTTACAAAATGAATATTTTAGTAAAATTTGGCTCTAGCCTATCATTAGCAGGAGAATAGCCTTGTAATCCTGTTTTGTGTCAATAGAGATCTGCTAGAAAACTGAAATTGAGTAAGAAAGCCATTCTGGTGATGGGCACGGTGGCTTATGGCTGTAATCTCAGCACTTTGGGAGGCTAAGGTGGGTGGATCACTTGAGGCTATGAGTTCAAGACCAGCCTGGCCAACAGAGTGAAACCCCATCTCTACTAAAAATACAAAAATTAGTTGGGCATGATGGCACATGCCTATAGTCGCAGCTACTCAGGAGGCTGAGGCAGGAGAATCGCTTGAGCCCAGGAGGCAGAGGTTGCAGTGAGCTGAGATTGTGCCACTGCACTCCAGCCTGGGTGACAGAGTGAAACTCTATCTAAAAAAAAAGAAAAAGAAAAAGAAGACCAGGCTCTGAAAAGTTAGTTTGCAAATATTCACAGGGTTTTTGTGATTTTTCAAGGCAAACTAAACCAATAGTTTCTAAGGTCATTATTTAACTAAATTTAAATTAACATAGATCTTCAAAAGCCAAAAGTAGTGAAGAAATTAAATTGGGCTGTAAAAAAAACATAGAAAGTAATAAAAATGGAAAACACAGTCGAAACTACTGAAAAAAATATTTTTTCAAATTTCTAATACTCATAAGACAAACATGTGGACAATAACAAATACAAAATGTTATTGTCCTTCTGTGGACAATAACAAATACAAAAATAAATTGCAAAATTTTTGTGGGCCTCTAAAGTGGTGGTAAACAAGTACTGAAATATGCCAAGATTATTTGTGTTTATAACATTTATATAACAACTTCAGCTTTCATCAGGTTTATGAATATTTATTTGTTTTAAAATAAATACCCAAAAAGATACTTAATAGGCCATTTCAGAACTAGCATGTGTTATGGATGATTAACATTAGCAAGGAAGAGTACTGCCTGCAGAAATCTGATAGTAGTGCTCAAAGTAGTACTAACAAAGAACACTGTTTTTTAAAAATATGCTTATTAACGTCACCAAAGGAAAGATTGCTTAAAATAACTATCAGTTTTTAGTCAATTTTTTCTTTTCTTTTTTTGAGACAGTCTCACTTTGTCGCCCAGGCTGGAGTGCAGTGGAGCAATCATAGCTCAATGCAGTCTCAACTCCCCAGGCTCAAGTGATCCTCCCACCTCAGCCTCCCAAGTAGCTGGGACTACAGGTGTGCAGTACCACCACGTCTGGCTAATTTTTTATTTTAATTTCTGTAGAGATGAGGTCTCACTATGTTACCCAGGCTGGTCTTGAAATTCCGGACTCAAGAGATCCTCCTCCTTGGCCTCCCAACGTGCTGGGATTACAGGGATAAGCCACTGCACCCCCAATTTTGTATAGATAACTTAAAAACAAACACACTTTTTTGAGGACATAAAGTGTTTTAGATAGTATTGGAAGTCTGCCACACAGGTATCATATCGCTCTTGTGTGACAGGTGTATTTCAGGGCAATGTATATGAAAAAGATGTATATAAAAGACCAAGAGTATCACTGTTTTATCCCCAGTGCTTGTAGTACTGAACAAGCTTAACAAAATGTAAGTAGCAACCACTAACTTCCTGAGGGCAGAAATTTTAAAAATAGCCTTACGTTAGTACAAGACATTCTCAAAAAGAATGTCTAAATGCTAAAATTGCTAATACCCATTCATCTGCCTCCAGGTGGTGAAAAGGGGAGTGTATGTGGCATTACAGTCTGGCAGGGGTAATATACGTAGCTTTAAAAGCATATTCAAATTATTACAATATCCTATTGTTTATTGGCTCCTTAATACAAACATTAAGGAACAGTATGTTTCTTTGGTTTGTCTGTTTGTTTGTTTTTGAGACAGAGTTTTGTTCTTGTTGCCCAGGCTGGAGTGCAATGGCGTAATCTCAGCTCACTGCAACCTCCATCTCCCAGGTTCAAGCGACTCTTCTGCCTCAGCCTCCCGAGTAGCTGGGATTACAGGCATGCGCCACCACACCCAGCTAATTTTGTATTTTTGTTGAGACGGAGTTTCTCCATGTTGGTCAGGCTGGTCTTGAACTCCTGACCTCAGGTGATCCACCCGCCTTAGCCTCCCAAAGTGCTGGGACTACAGGCCTAAGCCACTGAGCCCGGTCCAGTGTGTATTTTTTACATCTACATAAAAGGTTGTGAAACTCTGATAAATAAAGCCTTCTTTTCTAAAGAGATTTAAATTTGGAACATTTATTTAAGAATGTGAAAAGCAGATCCTCCTCTCCTTTCCTTATCCTCCCTTCTTATGCTCTGCAAAGCAGTAAGACTGGTTGACTCCTAGTTAAGGTTATGAAACAGCATCTAACTTCTTATGGGCTGATGCTTCCTTTAAACTTAGACCCAGCATTAAATTTCACAAACTAAATAAAAATAGCTTTAGGGAATTATGATGAGAAGGGCATTTTGCATCTTTAAAATACAGACCTAATTGTGGAGGTAGAGTAAAACAGTACATATTTTGGTTAAATAAGGCTAGAGAAAAAGAATGCACAATTTGTTGGATTCATAAAACACAAACTTTACCTAATTTCTTTTTTTTTTTTTTTTTTCCAGAGGAAATGATTAAGATTAGGGAAATGAGAGGAGGAAGGAGATAACGGCTTTAAATAATTCTGATCTATAATTATCAGTATGAATTTTTCATGTTTTTCTTTTGCAGACATTTGGAACTGTACTGTAGATTTTGTTGGCAGTTAATGACCGAGGACTGCAAACCACTGTTATTATTCTTGATCCCCAAATTCATAGGTATAATCTTTATGTCCTAATCTATTGGTCACAAATATTAGTTAGCTTAAGAATTCCTAAAAGTCGCCGGGCACGGTGGCTCAAGCCTGTAATCCCAGCACTTTGGGAGGCCGAGACGGGCGGATCACGAGGTCAGGAGATCGAGACCATCCTGGCTAACATGGTGAAACCCCATCTCTACTAAAAATACAAAAAACTAGCCGGGCGAGGTGGCGGGCGCCTGTAGTCCCAGCTACTCGGGAGGCTGAGGCAGGAGAATGGTGTAAACCCGGGAGGCGGAGCTTGCAGTGAGCTGAGATCAGGCCACTGCACTCCAGCCTGGGCGACAGAGCGAGACTCCGTCTCAAAAAAAAAAAAAAAAAGAATTCCTAAAAGTTGTTTACAAACCATTACTTGAAAAATGAACAGCCGACATTTATAGCATATTCAGAGGAAGTTAGTTTGAAAAATAACTCAAACTGCATATTCAAATCATTCTATGTAAAAAATAAATAAATAAAAAGTGGCTTTTCTTTTCCTTGTAAAACATTAGCTAGAAAAAGTTTTTACTTTTTTCCCACATCACAGATCATCTTAAATGAGTAGGCCTCCGTAAAAACAATATTCACAACTCTGTACATAAAAGAAAAAAAAAAAAAAAAAAGAACAACAACAAAAAAAACCAAACCACAAACCCATACACTTTTAATACAAAAATCTGCATTATAGCCATAAAGGGGCGAATAGACTAGTCATAAAAAATAAACTCGTTTTTTAGTTGATCCAATCTTCAGCAAATGTTTAATTTTAAAATTTACTATTGTTTTATTTTCTACTACAAATATCTGCCTAACTCTGGGGCATCTGCTATACTAAAAGCAGAAAAAAATCATTCAGGAGATTAAAGAGAGTAAGAGAAAAATAAAAGGAGAGTCAAGGAAATGGATGGGTAGGAAAAAGAAAACAGAAAGATGGACAGACAGAGGAAGAAGGGAAGAGAGGGCAAATTGGCTTAGTCAAGCTCTCTCGGGACAGTGTGCTGAGTTACCAGACCAGAAATGAGGGGTTGAAAGCTACTACTGATAACTGGTGCAGGCTGAAAGTGCTACTTAAGTGCCTGGTGTCTGTGGAAAAAAGAGGGAGGAGAGGTTTAAGACTAAGGATGCCAAGTGCATTTCCAGCCAGCAGAGTAAAAAGGAAGCATTAACAGTAGCCTCAGGGGAAGCTAAGCATGCTATCCCATGAGCCAGAGGGCAAATGTGGCAATAGCAGTGAGTAGCAGCTGGATAAAGGGATAAAGAAATAAAGAAACCACAGGAAAATTGGCAGCTTTAGATCCATAAGGCTGACTCGGCCTCATCTAGATACTTGGAGGAACAAACAGCCTGGAAACAACACTGCCATCTTTCTACTGCCGACGAGTTACTAATCAACAACTGAGATGCAATTGACTGAAATTTACTTGGCAAAACTATATTAAGCATGGATTTAACTTTGTGGAACAGAAGTTCTGCTCAGAAGATACATGTAGGATATTCTCAGTGTTTGGCATTATAATAATCAAAATCAGCATTCTCCATAACTCTCCAAATGATACTCTGAAATGTTTAAAATGAAAAAAAAAATTTAATTACCTTTTTCTAATGCAGTTATTTCATTAATGTTTTCTAAATATTATTTCATACAGCATAGTGTAACAAATTTAAAAAGGATACACATAAATATGCCCTATAGTATATATTAGTGACCCTCTGATACACATAATTGGAAATACGAAAATCATTAAAGGGATTTCTGAAATAATATACTCTCAAATTCTTTTCTTGCCTTTTTTTTTAACCTTCTCAAAGTAAAAAAAAAAAAAGAAAGAAAGAAAAGATAAGAATTTGAGAGTATTTGGATGGTAAACTTATTTTAAGTATTGTTACTTTTTTCTATTTCCAACTTTTAAGTTTAGAGTACATGTACATGATGTGCAGGTTTGCTACAGAGGTAAACGTGTGCCATGGTGGTCTGCTGCACAGATCATCCCATTACCTAGGCATTAAGCCCAGCATCCATTAGCTATTCTTCCTGATGCTCTCCCTCCTCCCACCCCCCACCCTCCGACAGGCCTCAGTGTGTGTTGTTCCCCTCCCCGTGTCCATGTGTTCTCATCATTCAGCTTCCACTTCTAGGTGAGAATATGTGCTATCTGGTTTTCTCTCCCTGCATTAGTTTGCTAAGGATAATGGCCTCCAGCTCCATCCATGTCCCTGCAAAAGACACGATCTGATTCCTTTTTATGGCTGCATACTATTCCATGGAGTATATATACCTCATTTTCTTTATCCAGTCTATCAGTGATGGGCATTTAGGTTGATTCCATGCCTTTGCTATTGTGAATAGTGCTGCAATGAACATCCATGCATATGTATATTTACAATAGAATAATTTATATTCCTTTGGGTACATACCCAGTAATGGGATTGCTGGGTCAAATGATGTATCTGCCTCTAGGTCTCTGAGGAATAACCACACTGTCTTCAACAATGGTTGAACTAATTTATACTCCCACCAACAGTGTAAGAGCATTCCTTTTTCTCCACAACCTCGCCAGCGTCTGTTGCTTTTTGACTTTTTAATAATAGCCATTCTGACTGGTGTGAGATGGTATCTCATTATGGGTTTGATTTGCATTTCTCTAATGATCACTGCTGTTGAGCTTTGTTTCACATGCTTTTTGGCCACATGTATGTCTTCTTTAGAGAAGTGTCTTTTCAAGTGCTTTTGCCCACTTTTTAACGTTTTTTTTTTTTTCTTGTAAATTTGTTTTAAGTTCCTTGTAGATGCTAAATATTAGACCTCTGTCAGATGGATAGACTGCAAAAATTTTACCCCACTCCATAGGCTGTCTGTTCACTCTGTGGATTGTTTCTTTTGCTGTCTAATTATTTTCACTCACATTCTTCCATTAAATAAAGGTTCAAAGTTATATCAAAAGGCAATCTATATTACCTTTACATGATCTTAGAATGGAAGGTAAATACCACGATGAGAGTCCTTGTTTTAAATAACTATGTGCTGTAATATTTTAGTACAATATCCAAAAATAAGATTCACCAAGCACAACATTTTTCAAATGACTAGGCTTGATATATTTTATAAACTGCTATTTGTAATTGATTAAATAAATCCTGTTGGCCTAACAGTTGGTCCATCCTCTCTTTTCTTCATCAGGGTTATTAAGGTATTAGAAGATTGATGTTATGAAAAAAGAACTTACTCCTAAAATAATTTCAAACATTTAAGGAAATCAAACTGAAAAGTAAGAAATGCCAATTAAGTTGTACAATGTATATAACAAATTCTCTAAGAATTCAGGAGTGAGGAGGGGGTGGAGTCAGGGAAAAGTTCCTAAGGGATGTAAAATTTAAGATAGCCCCTAAACCATGCATAACATTTGAGTAAAAATTATTTGGAAGGAAAACATATAAAAAGAGGAAGTTAAGAACCAGATACAATTGTAATTCCTAAAGTTACCTTTGGAAAATTAGATTTGACAGCTATTACAGATAGAGTATAGAAGGGATAGAAGGTAAGGAGAGTGATGACACCAAGAAAGTCATGCGATTGAAGTAGAATAAAAGACTCGGTGTGTTTTAGTCTGTTCTGACTGCCATAATAAAATATCTCAGATTGTGTGGCTTAAAGATGAGAAATCTAGTTCTGAAGGCCAGAATTAATTAGAATTTCTGAAGGTTAAAAAGTCCAAGATCAAGGTTCCCGTAAGATTTGATTTATGGTGAGCACTGTCCTCCTACTGTGCCCTCACATGATGGAGAGAGAGTAATCTTTGGTATCCCTTCCTCTTTCATAAAGACACCAGTTCTACTGGAACAAGGCTCTACCCTTAATGACCTCATTTAACCTTAATCACTTCCTTAAAGAATCTATCTCCAATACAATCACAGGGGTGTAATTAGGGCTTCAACATCATTTTCAGGGTATACAATTTAGTCCATAGCATTCTGCCTCTAACCTCCCAAAATTCATGCCTTTATCACATGCAAAATGCATTAATTCCATCCCAAATGCCTCCAAAGTTTTAACCCATTCCAAGGTCAACTCTAAAGTCTACAGTTCAAAGTCTCATCTAAATATCATCTAACCCAGACGTGGGTGAAACTTGAGGTACAAATCATCTTCAGGCAAAATCCCTTCCCAGTTGTGAACCTGTGAAGTCAGACAGATTATTTGCTTCCAAAATACAATGGTGGGGCAGATATAGGATAGACATTCTCATTCTAAAAAGAAGAAATAGGAAATCGTGATATAATTTTTTAAAAGGCTGTTGGGAGGATTTAAGTGTGGTTACATACAATAAAGTGCTTAAACTAGTTCATGGATAACAGCAGAGTGAGTAGAAGTATAAACTCCAAGAAGGCAGGGACTTTATCATCAACCACTGTATCTCAAGAGTTGCACAGTCAATAGGGTAGTCACTAGCCAAATGGAGCTATTTAAATTTAAATTTAAATTTAAGTTAATTAAAACTGAAAATTCAGTTCCTCAGTAATATTACTCACACTTCAAGTGCTCAATAGCCACATGTGGCTAGTGGGTACCACAATGGACCATGCAGGTTTCCATCACCATGGAAATATTAGTAGACAAGTTCGTTTTAGAGCCTAGAAAAGTATGTGACACTATAATTATTGAATTAAGAACCATTAGCATTCATGGTTCAAGAAGAATAACAAGAAAACATCAAGAAAAATGAACATCTTCAATTTTGGATCTTTGTAAAAGATCACTTACAACACAAGATTACCTTATTAACTTTTATAAAGGCAGTAAATTTAGGGCTAGGAAAATGCCAATTAAGAAATATTTCTGTAGCCAGGTGTGGTGGCACGTGCCTATAGTCCCAGCTCAGGAGGCTGAGGTGAGAGGACTGCTTGAGCCCAGGAGGTTGGAGATGCAGTGAGCCACGGTCATACCACTGCACTCCAGCCTGAACAACAGAGTGAGACTCAGTCTCAAATAAATAAATAAATATTCCATAGGAGATTCGGTTAATACTGTTCAGAGTTTTGCTTTGTTATGACCTGAATCAAGAGAGGAATCAGGAGGTTGAGGGGGCGGATTGTTTGAGGCCAGCCTGGCCAACACATGGCGAAACCCTGTCTCTACTAAAAATACAAAAATTAGCCAGGTGTGGTGGCACATGCTTGTAATCCCAACTTTTCGGGAGGCTGAGGTTGCAGTGAGCCGGGACTGTGCCACTGCACTCTAGCCTGGGAGACAGAGCAAGACTGTCTCAAAAAAAAAAAAAAGGAATCAAAACTCTAGAGACTAACCATGAACATGTCTAATAGTCTCACTCTTAGGCAACAGCAATCTTCCTAAATTTGTTAGTGGTAAGATCAATAATGAATGGATTCACCAACAAATTCCTACAGTACATAATGTCAGCGTTGTTGGCAACAAATGTGACAATCCATTGTGAATACAGAGATCTGGACTTCCATTTTTGTCTAGGTTTTTTTTTTTGTTTTTTTGTTTTTTTTTTTTTTTTTGCCAGTGAATGAGAAGGAATGGAGTATCTGCAACTAACATCAATATTTATTCAGAAAAGTGCTTCTTATCTTTTTAAGCACTTGGAAACACACCGAGTTCTGTTCCATTACATGGCATTCTAATAGGTAATTCTTCATGATGTAATACTTTAGCTTACATCATTACTGTAAGATCAATTTATTTGGTTATCACACTGATTAAATAAAGGAAGTTTGCTTCTCCAGCAGTTGAGATGTTTCTGCAACTCTACATGAAAAAGAGTTACAGGCCTTTGGCCTAAGCTGTCTACCTTCTTGAAAAGTACACAACTAGAGAATACATTTTTCCTGCCTAAGCCATCCATTTTCTTGATAAATCCAAACCACAGAATGTGCTTTCCCTGGACTTAACACTTTGGCTATCTTTTCTGAGAACGGAAAATGTTTCTTACTGAAACATCTGCCTCACTCCCCACATCACATTCTCTGCCATCTGACCTGCCTTTGCTATGCTCTGATAACCACCAGAAGTCTAGAGCAATCTCATTTTAACAGTGACCCTACTGCTAACTGTGAATAAAGTTTTCTCACCTGTTTTTTGCTGGTCTTACTCTAGAATCTTTCCTTCCCTTCACACATATTTCTTATTCCATAGGTGGTGGCACAGAAAATCGGCAAAAATTCTTTCCTCAAGGAATTTTTACCCAAAATTTACCAAAATTTCCCCAAAAATTCCTCAAGGAAGGAATTTTTCCTGAAATTCATTCTCTTAGCTTATCCTCTCTTTCTATCGTTGAGTAATCATTTCTTCTACCCCCTCATACCTTTATTCTTCTTGAGTGATACCAGGAGAGGAAAGCAAAAGATGACACAGACAATTCTGATAAAAGAAGGTGACAGCAGTAAGGCTAAATTGTCCAACTAGAACCTCTCAAGTTGAAATGAGAAATTTTCTCCTGACATATTCAATAATATCAATTTCCTCATTTGTTATTATAGCATTAGCTACTAATTGTCTCCAATTGTCTATTTATCTCCTTCTTCCTTCTTCCTTTTAGCAACAGACCCATCCTCCCTTGCAGTTTTAAGAAGCCCAGCTTGACACTGCACTTCCCAAATTCCCATGTGGCTAGGAGTTACCAGGTGATGGCATTTTAGAAAGCAGAATGTGAACAAAAATGATGTGCCCAACTTCCTAGTCACATTCTTTTAAAAAGCAACTGTGTGTCCTCTACTTACTCTCGCCTCTTTCCAAAGGGCTAAAATGTGGATATAAGGGGTGACTGCAAAAGAATAGCAAACGCTGAGTGATGACGGAACAAGACAGAAGGAACCCGGGTCCTCTGATGACATCATGGATTCGATTTGCTCTAATTCCTTGGATTGCCTACCAGTTCAGACTTTTACTTGAGGGAGAAACTTTCCATGTTCACTTATCCAGACCACTGCTTTTTGGTCTGTATGAAAGATGTACATCTTAAAACTGGCTATAAAAAGAGTTATTTTGGGAGAAACAGGGTATGTAGGCATAGTCTAAAAAGGTAGTAAGATCAGATGGAAGCCCTAAGAGATCAATTACACTCAAACATGAGAAGTATTTCTTAGGGTGAGACAGAAAGATGACTGGAGAACATATTTGATTCAACAAACTGTTACTAGATTCCTACTTAGGCCAGACACTGTCATATACGTGATAGGAACTAGGTAAGTAAATATTGTGTGTATAGTTCCCAACTTCACTGAATTTTCTGTACAGTGAGAGATTAAATCCTAGGGAATTATCTAAGATATAATTGGTCAGTAATTACTGTTCAAGTGATACCACATGCCAGGTAATGTGCTAGGTGCTGGAAAAGACGGTCTCTCTTCTACCTTCTAAATATTTTTCTTCTTCATGAGTGCCATTTCTTTGGTTTAGGCTCTCAGAATTTATTTCAGCTCACACCTTTCTAACAGATTTCCTTTCCTTCAGTTTCTTCCCCCTCCAACCCACTGTCATCTGAGTAACATAAAAATCCTAAAATAAGAATCTGATTGCTACTCTGTTACTCCTTGAAAGAAAAAAGAAAAGAAAAAAGCAACTTTAAAAATGTTTTCTTACTGAAACATCTATTTTCTTACTGAAACTTTCTATTGCCGGTAAGTTAAATTTCAAAATGTCCTTTCTAGTCTTATTCTTCACCACTTTATTATTCACCCCAGCTACACGAAACTGTTCATCATTTATCCAACATGCCTTCATTTGCTCTCTTCTTCCTTTCTCAGATCTTCATCTTTGAGTCAGTTTGGGCCGCTATAACAAATATCATAAACTGAGCAACAAACAACAGGATTTTTATTTCCTCACAGTTCTTAGAGTCTGAGATAAAGGTACCAACATAGCCAGTTTCTAGTAAGAGCCCTCTTACTGGACTGTAGACAGTGCTTTCTCACTATTTCCTTTCACATGGGGGGTTTGGGAGTTGAGGGGGAGAGAAAGAGAGAGCAGAGTGAGTAGGGTGTCTGCGTATTTGCTATCTCTTCTTATAAGAGCACTAATTCCATCATGAAGGCTCCATTACCCTCACAATGTCATCGAAACCTAATTATCTTTATCTCTTAAAGGCTCCATCTCCAAAAATCCTCACGTTGTTGGTAGGGCTTCAACATACACATTTTGGGAGATTGCTAGGTATTTTATTCTCTTTGTGGGCAATTGTGAATGGGACTTCACTCATTATTTGGCTCTCTGCTTGTCTATTATTGGTGTATAGGAATGCTTGTGATCTTTGCACCTCAATTTTATATCCTGAGAATTTGCTGAAGTTGCTTATCAGCTTAAGGAGTTTTTGGGCTGAGATGATAGGGTTTTCTAAATATACAATTATGTCATCTGCAAACAGAGACAACTGGGAGTTGAACAATGAGAACACATGGACATGGGGGGAGGGGAACATTATATACCAGGGCCTGTTGGCGGGTGGGGGGAAAGAGGAGGGAGAGCATTAGGACAAAAACCTAATGCATGCAGGGCCTAAAATACCTAAATGACGGGTTAAAAGGTGCAGCCAACCACCATGGCACATGTATACCTATGCAACAAACCTGCATGTTCTGCACATGTATCCCAGAACTTAAAGTTTAAAAAAAAAAAAAAAAGGGAGAATATGATTCCATCCATAGGAGATGGCAAACTAATCCTTCAATACCCAGCTCAACTGTCTTTTAAGTATCTTCATTCTCTGAATGAAATTTAGTTGCTCTGCTATCTATGCTCTGATTAATGACATTCTGGAGTGATTATTTCCATTATTAGATGGTAAATACCTACAGGGTAGAGATTATATATACTCATCTTTGTATTTTCCCAGAATTAAGTTCGTTTGGCAAACATTAGGCCCCAATACATATTTGCTGAATGAAACACTGGACTTTCAGAAGCAATGGAAGATACATGCTAAAATCTTTTTTTTTTTTTTTTTTTAAATGCTTTTCTCGACTTGCAA
The DNA here is from genome assembly GCF_008728515.1 of Papio anubis. Classification (NCBI taxonomy): domain Eukaryota; kingdom Metazoa; phylum Chordata; class Mammalia; order Primates; family Cercopithecidae; genus Papio; species Papio anubis. The sequence continues at coordinate 38,997,039 of NC_044978.1, read as the reverse complement.
GTCAGGCATTGTAATAAACTTTCTCCCCACCACCTCTACAATTCCAGACTCTGCATTCATAATTTTTTTCTTTCATTCTTTCCCTCCTTTTTCTCACCTCTTCCCTCCCTTTCCCTCCCTCCCTCCTTGATTCTTTCCTTCCTCCCTCCCTCCCTCCTTTTACTAGAGACAAGGTCTCCCTCTGTTGCCATGCTATAGTGTAGTAGTGTGATCCTAGCTCACTGTAGCCTCAGACTCCTGGGCTGAAGCGATCCTTCCACCTCAGCCTCCCTAGTAGCTGGGACTAAAGGTGTGCATCACCACACTTGGCTAATTTTTTAAATTTTTTGTAGAGATGGGGTCTTGGGATGTTGCCCAGGCAGGTCTTGACCTCCTGGCCTGAAGTCATCCTCCCACCTTGGCATCCCAAAGTGTTGGGATTATGGGCATGAGCCACTGCCCTCGGTCCATAGTTTGTTTCCTTATGGTATCATTGATCTCAAATTGTCTATAACCACTAATTTCTATGGAGTTGAAATGCAGATTCTATCCACCAGTGCTAGATTATTAATGTTGACTTTATAATTGTAGATACTTTTACATAAAGAGTAGGTCAAACATATTTTCACAAGAGTAATAAATAACTTCAGATGCCCTTGTAAGAAATGCAGCAATAGGACTCACCTATTACTTTTCTCTACTCAATGCATTTCCACATCAAAACTGTTACCAATCATTATTTTATGTTACCACAGCAGAGAAGATTTAATCTTCTTTACACAACAATTTCTTTGCCTTAGAGGCCTTGTGATCATTCAATATTATTCCTATTCTAAATCTGTCATGTTTAAAACCTACTGCCTGTATTGAATATCTATTACCTATTTACAGCCAAGAGAGGTTAAGTAACATAGCCATGGTCAAAAGTTAGCTAATACTGAAGCTCTGGGATTAATCTCCAAATATTCTGAGTATGAATGCATATTCATTCAGACATTATCATGCATATGTCATAAAATTTTATAAAATTACAGAGGCAATTGATATGAAAAGTGTAAAATATGTGATCAAATTAATTACACATGTTAATTATGGTACTTAGAGTTGTAGGTCTATCAATGAATATTCACTGAAAGTTTACTAAGTTTAAGCCACTATTTACAAGTAACAGAGAAGGCAGCACAGGAGGATAAAGCTAATAGGTAGAAAGTAAAATAAATGGCAGAGTAAAGGGTTAAGAGAGAAGTATAAAGTACAAATGTGATGTCATAGGAAAAAAGAAAACCTAGCAGGCATGGCTATTGTCTATACATAGCAGGACTACTGTGAGATTTCATTTGCTTTGAGCCTTAGAGCTAGAATGAGGATCAATGGGTAGAAGTTACATGGAACAGATTTCACTCGGTATAAGAGTTATATGAAAATAGAATGTTGAATATAGAATAGTTTTGTGATAATATACTATAAGCTTAATCTACATGTAGCAGAGGTGTCATGGTGAGATTGGTGGGGAGCGGGTGGTCCCTAGGGAAGAATCGCACCCAAGACCGGTGAGTACCTGAATAAACACTATTATATGCTTGTAGTCATGGCTCAAATGCAGGAGCATAACACAATTGCACTGCCTGTTTGCAAGATAAATTTATCAGCAGTGTATCAAATGTGTAAAAAAGTGATAGGGAAACTAGAAGGATTACCATAGTTCATATAAGAGATAAGAAAGGCTAGTGTGGTGAAAATGAGCCAGAAGAGTTAGGAAAAGATGTTTTAATTACTTCAATCAATTTTATGCTAATATTATCTATTACTAAAGAAGATAAAAACAGGATTTAAGTGTACATAATAGAATTATCATCTATCCTATTATTTCTTACCTTAATATATTTAAATTCCATATTAATATGCTTACTGTAACATGTCTAAAACTGAATTTATCTTCCTCAAAGAATTTATCTCTTCCTCTTTCTGTAATACCTATTTCAATTGTTAGTATGACAATTCATGCAGTAACCTTAGTTAAAAATCTCAAGATTATCTTCAACTTCTTCCCCTTATGTTCATTATGACTCTGATATGTCTCTAGAATCTAGAACGTCTTCTCTGTCCTTTTTGTCATTGTTTTAACTAAGGTTATCATCTTCTGCTTAATTCCCTTTAACTGTTATGGCCTCCTAACTGATTTTCCTGTCTCCATTCTTTCCTAGTTTGAGTCTGATACTCACACTGCCATCTTCCTAATGGATAAATTAAATACAATTATATCATTCCCATGTCTTTTTAGCAGTTCCTGGCTGTCTGTAAGAGAAAGTACCAACTCCTCAGCAAGGTATAAATGCCACTTCATAAATGTGACCTCAACTTACTTCCCAAGCCTCATCCCTGGCTATTCTTTCCCAAGAAACCCACGCAACGGCCATACAGAAAATTCCATTATCTTAATCTTTGCCTATACTCTAAGCTTGTTCATTTCATATGGCCCTTGTCAAATGTCAGTGGCTGGGAAAGGTTTGAGCGAACATTTTTAATCAATCGCTATTTAGTAAATAAACTAACAATCTTTCAGTACCATCTACAGTATTCTACTGGTAATTGATTCTCTAGAATTGAAAAAAAAATTTCCCTCAGCATCTTTCCCCTGTAAGACTATTATGATGATTAATTTTGTGTCAACTTGAGTGGGCTGCAGGATGCCCAGATAGCTGGTAAAACATTATTTCTGGGAATGTCTGTGAGGGTGTTTCCAGAAGAGGTTTGCATCTGAATCAGCACGCTGAACAAAGAAGATCCACTTTCACTAACATAGGCAGGTATCATCCAATCCACTGAGGGCCAGGACAGAATAAAAAAGCAGAAGGATGAATTCCCTCCACCCACTCCTTGAGATGAGCCACCCATCTTCTCTTGCCCTTAGACATTAGAGCTCCTGATCTGTGAGTCTTCAGACTCAGGGACTTACACCAGTGCCCTAGTCCTGGGAATTCAGGCCTTTGGCATCAGACTGGGAGTTACACAATTGGTTCCCCTGGTTCTTAAGCCTTCCCACTTGCACTGAATTGTACCATCAGCCTCTGGGTCTCTAGCTTGAATATGGCATACTGTGGTGCTTCTCAGCCACCATAATCACACATGCCAATTCCCATAATAAATCTCCTCATCACACACACACACCCCCCCAGAAATAATGTTTACCACCTATCTGGGCATCCCTCAGCCCACTCAAGTTGGATATAAAATTAACTATAATAGTGGTCTACAGGGAAAAGCTATTGAGGGAAAATTTTTTTCAATCACTCTAGAGAATCAACTATTAGTAGAATATGAACAGTGTTGGTTTATTTCTAATTAGAGATTGATGAAAAATGTTTGCTCATAAACCTTTCCCAGGTACTGACATTTGACAAGCGCCATACGAAATGAATAAACTTATAGTCTAGAAAAAATAGGAAATTATTAGGACAATGAATTTTCTATATGGCTGTCGCATAGATTTCTTTTATTATACAAACACACACACATAAACGTATATAGATGTTATTGGCTCTGAGTCTCTGGGAAATCTTAATATAACTACAAAACTTTATTTGCCACTTGTTAACACTTTCAAAACACAATTTACTATTTATTTCCATTATTAAAAATAATAATCACTAAAAACATTTGAAAAGCAATGGAAAGAGAAAAGCAAAAAAACACTGAAGTTTTAAGACATTGGTATAGGTGCATGTCCTTGTAATAATTTTATTACGTTGAGATATCATACACATAAACACATTTTATATACTACGTTTTTATATTCTAAATTTTTCCTTTTTTTCGAATTCTAAAATAAAATAAATTTTCCTATTTTTCCTGATGAAAAGTGAAAAATGAAAGTAAATTTCTTCTCATTAAGTGCATATTTTCATACAATGTACGATATAAAAATGTATTCACTTTTTTCTTTTTTGAAGACAGGGTCTTGCTCTGTTGCCCAGTCTGAAGTGCAGTGACACAATCAGGGTTCGCTGCAGCCTCAACCTCCCAGGCTCAAGCGTCCTTCTGCCTCAGGCTCCCAAGTAGCTGGGACTGCCGGCACATGACACCATGCCCAGCTAACACTTTTATTTTTTATAGTGATGGGGTCTTTCTATGTTGCCCAAACTAGTTTCAAACTCCCGAGATCAAGCAATCCTCCTCCCTTGGCCTCCCAAAGCACTGGGATTATAGCTATCAGTCACAATGCCAGGCTTAAGAATGTATTCTTAAAATAGGTATGGTCTCATTTGTACAACTAAAACTTACCAAAATATACGCAGTGGTATAATTTTATCATAGGAAGTATAATATAGAGTATAACAACACAGGTTTCTTGCACTGGAATCCCAATTTATAGTTGCTGTGACCATCACAAGTTACCTAAACTCTCTATGCCTCAAGTTTCTAATCTATGGGCTGAGAGTAATAATAGCACTTACCTCATAAACTTATTGTGACACCTAGATGAGTTAATCCATAAATGGCTTATGACAATGTCTCGTGCATATTTTCATGTCAACGCATGACAGTTATTATTATCTTTCTAAAAATTTGAAGTTTAATGAACAAAATCCCATTAAACAAAGCAAAATATAAATTTTGACTATTGAAAATATGTTATACAATGAGCACTACAAAAATCATAAAATATATATTTTAGTATCTTCCCTAGTACAGAAAAAGAAGCAGAAAGAAGAAAATAAGGGAACATGAGATCCTGACAAGAGAATTTCTCCACAGACATTCCTTTGGTGGAAAAAAAATATGTGAGATGGTGAATGGAACAGATCTAAATAAGCATGGGACTAACAAAGTACAATGTATGAAAGATTTTACTTAGAAAAAACAATCACAAATTTACTATACAATCAATAAGACTAACCGAAGGGAAATGCAGTAAAACACTTTCAAAGAAAAATACTGTGGAGCTGAGAAGAAAATAAGCCAATTGACAAAGGTAGATTTGATGAGCTCATAAAAATGAAAAAGTAAATGCTGCTGGACAAAAAGTGGTCCTTACTTTTGCTCTCAATGTTTCTAGTATGCTATATAGAACAATTATTTTGCTTTTATTGAAAAATAACTATTGCAATTGGTATAAAACATGATTTATAGGAAAATTCTTTTGTACTTCTGAATAATTAGTGTATTTCTTAAGTAATAAAGTATTAATTCAGAGGCATTCATGAAGGTGGATATCTTACACCTAATTGTTTTAGACTTGATATCCAATTTTCTTTCTTTCTTTCTTTCTTTCTTTCTTTCTTTTTTTGAGACAGGGTCTTGCTCTGTCACAGAGGCTGGAGTGTAGTGGTGCCATCACAGCTCACTGCAGCCTCTACTTACTGGGCTCAAGTGATCCTCCCACATCAGCCTCCCATGTAGATGGAACTATGGGCATATGCTACCTCGCCTAGATAAGTTTTTTGTTTTTTGTAGAGACAGAGTCTTGCTGTGTTGTTCAGGCTGGTCTCGAACTCCTGGGCTCAAGAAATCATCTGCTTTAGCCTCCCAAAGTGCTGGGATTTACAGGTGTGAGCTGCCACGTCCAACCCTTTTCAATACCATTTTTGAAAATTCTATCCTACACTGCCAAATATAAATATATATATTTAATATATAATATATATAAATATATCCCAAGAAATTAAAATACAGAAAATTAAATTGCAAAGAAAATATGGTTGCAGAATTCTTGTAATTTAATTTGGTAAATTCTTTATCTTTTTTACTAACATACCTTGAAATTGCTATTTACTTATTTTCTGTCTCAGTTATGTACTAAACTAGAAATTACCTGTACTTAACTACCTGTATTTTACTGAAATATTGTGCCCATCCTGCATGGACTATTTTGTGTCACTTATTTTATGAATATCACTATTGGATATGATCTTTTGCACCAATAGACTCTTATTCAGGTATGACACAGAGACACAAAATGCAAAATTTTCCTTTCCTGTGACCATGGCAGAAACTACTAATCAATATTCTTGGGCAAAGTTGGTTCTCAAGACGCTTAAGCTCTGCTGTTGTCATAAAGCATTTTGGTTCTCTTCTGATACTTTTTGAAGACTCATCCATTTTTCATTCTTTCAGCAAACATAACCATGAGACTCCATATAGACCAGATATTGTGTACAGCTGGGAAAACAAAGAATAAGAGAGGTCCTCAAGTGGCTCAACATCTCATGGTGAAAATGAGATGTGAGCCACCACTAAAACGCTAGCAGTTGAGTATGTCTACTTAAAAGAGAGCACAGGAGAAACATCTCAGGCGGACTCTGTTGGTGTGGTTGGTGGTGAGGGAATGTTGAAGAGTGGATAGAGGTATAATTAAAGGCTTCCCGGATGGGCGTGGTGGCTTACACATGTAATCCCAGCACCGTGGGTGGAATTACAGAACTTGAGGTCAAGAGCTCGATACGAGCCTGGCCAACATGGTGAAACCCCATCTCTACTAAAAATACAAAAATTAGTAGCTGAGTGTGGTAGTGTGGCGCCTGTAATTCCAGCTACTCGGGAAGCTGAGGCATGAGAATCACTTGAACCCAGGAGGCGGAAGTTATAGTGAGCGGAGATCATACCACACTGCACTCCAGCCAGGGTGATGAAGTGAGACTCCGTCAATCAATCCATTAATCAATAAAGGCTTCCCAAGGGTGAGGAATGTGAAATTTTTGTAGGCAAAGGAATCAGCTTATAAGATCTGAGAGAACACAGCCATTTTAGAGAAGTGTAACTTGTTCAGTGTTACTGGACTATAGTTTTCAAGAGATGAAGTTGGGGAAGTAAGCAGGTAAATTGTGAAGAACCTTCCAAGTCATGTTATAAAGCTGGGAAGGCTATAAGTAACCACTGAAGAATTTTAAGCAGTATTTGTGAGAGCCCCCAATTTAGGGAGTATCCAGTTTATAACTATCTTCATATAGTTTAAAGAGAAATAGTTATTTTATGTGGTTTCCTATGGCACCAACTAGAATGTTTTGGAATGATCCAGAAACATGAACAAGTGATCTGCTGCTGAGATGCAGATTATATTTCTTCAAAAAAAACCTGGATCAAAAATTATGCCATTTTACTTTTAAAACAAATTTGAGTCAGAATCCATTATATATTATTCTCCAGTGTAGAGCATAATGGAGTAACTATAATACAGCTTAATAAAAATGAAAACAAGAGGATATCATAAAAAGACTTATTTCAAATAACATTTAGAGGCCAAGTGCGGTGGCTCATGCCTGCAATCCCAGCACTTTGGGAGGCTGAGGGAGGATGGCTTGAAGCCAGGAGTTTGAGATCAGCCTGGGCAACATTAGACCCCATCTTTACAAAAATAAAATTAGCTAGACATGGTGTGGCATGTGCCTATAGTCCTAGCTACTCGAGAAGCTCACTTGAGTCCAGGAGTTTGAGGCTGTAGTAGGCTATGATCAGCCACTGCATTCCAGCCGGGGTGACAGTGAGATGCTGTCTTAAAAAAAAAAAAAAAAAAGTTTTCTTTCAAAAAGACAGAACAAGTAGTTGAGTGGGTGTTATGGGTTGAGCTGTGTCCCCTCCAACACAACTCCATAAGTTGGAGTCCTAACCTCCAGTACCTCTAAATGAGACCTTACTTTGGAGATAGGTTATTTACAGAGGTAAACAGTTTAAAATGAAGTCATCTGGGTGGTCCCTAATCCAATATGACTGGTGTCTTTATAAAAAGGGGAAAATGTGGACACAGAGACAGACACGCACACAGGGAGAACACCTTGTGAAGACCGGGGTTACACTGCTGCAATTCAAGGACCTATCAGAAGCTCGGAGAGAGGCCTGGAACAGATCCTTCTCTACTGCCTTCAGTGGGAGAATGGCCCTGCTGACACCATGGTCTCAGACTTACAGCTTCCGGTACTGTCAGACAAGAAATGTATGTTGTTTAAGCCACGCAGTTTGTGGGACAGTAATTATTCACTTAACATTGTCAACAGGTTCTTGGAAACTGTGACTTTAAGCAAAATGACATATAATGAAAGCAATGTTTTTCTCATAACATCATAACTAAATGACATTATCTCAGAACCTATTGTAATTATTTCCCTTAAAGTCCCAGTTTCTAAGAACTTTTCTGTGATGTTAAGTGAGGACTCACTATACTTTGTTATGGCAGCCCTAGGAAACTAATACAAGTAGGGTTACAGGAAAAGTAACTTCTAAGAATTTACATGGCAACTAAAAGCAATAACTTACTCTAGACTGGATCCCATATTGCAGTGTGAAAATGCTATAAATACTACATGATATATATCACTAACAAAAGTGATATATATGGAGAGTAAATTAGACAAAAGTATTGCATCAACGTAAGTTTATAAAATGGATAACTGTGCTGTAGTTACATAAGAAAATATCCCTATTCTTAGGAGATACACACTGAAATATTTAGAGGTAAAAGACCATGAAGTATGTAACTTACCCTTAAGGGATTCAGTAAAAATATTGTGTGTATGTATAATTATGCGGGTGTGTGAGTATATATGCATATACTACAGAGAGGGTGAAAAAAGAGAAGAGAGAGGAGGAAGGGAGGGAGAGAGAAAACTCGCATAAAAAAGAGGGAGGGAAAAAGGTTAACAATAGTGAACCTGAGAAAAGTGTGTAAGAATTCTGTGTGCTATTTTTTTTTTGCAAGTTTTTGTAAGTTTGAAATTATTTGGAAATAAAATACAAAAAAAGAACTGATTTTAGATGAGATCAGGTGCATTCAGGGTGGTATGGCTGTAGAGCAAAAAAAAAAAAAAAAAAAAAAAAAAATCTTATTTTAAAAACAACACCTAAGCGTATTGCTACAAACAAAATATTTTATTTTTAGTATGGTATAAGTATATGAACAAAAAAAGTGAAATGATAAAGTGAATGAATAACTGATTAAGAAAGAAATAAGGGGGGAAGAAAAGAAACAAAAACTCAGAAACTGATTTAAGCTATAGAAATTCTAAGTGCCTCAGAAAAGTTTGAGATATAAATTTCTCAAAATAAAAACCAGGTACTATAGTCATGGCATTTAATACAATAAAAATAATACAAACTAAATTTGCCTTCCCTTAAAAATATGAATCAGAATATCTACTTTTTCTTTAGAAAGTAGCTTAAAATTTATTTAGAAGAATAACTGTTAGTGGAGAGAAAAAAATGGCCTTTTTAAATTTATATAATACTCATACAACTATTCATTGTTTCCTAGCACTGCAATACTTTGATATTTATCCTAAAGTTTCTCTATTTTCTAATAATTCTAAAATATAGAATTATCCATCTACATATAAATAAAAATTCTAAAATATAGAATTATCATTAAAAACATAGAAAGGAATCAACCGGACCATAAAAAAATAAGCTGTTCTGGATAAGCATGTGGCAATCCTCTTCTTCCTTTTTCTTTTTTTTGGGGGTGGGTGGGAAGGTCACTCTGGTTAACATAATCAAGGAAATTTGCTAGTATATACAGAAGTCTTTGCTAAAAAATTTTTGTTTGAGATACACCAGTTACCGGCAAATCAAACAGACATAAATACCACAGTAAGCAGTCATTTGTCGGGTAACCCTGTGCAGAGTTGCATGAAAGCATCCAGAGGCAGAACGAAATCCACAGCAGAGCTGCTGCTTTTCAGATAGACTGCCACTGCAGGTGCCATGGCCCAGTGCCAGAAACACAGGCAGGGGAGGGGGTTATAGGCAGCTCCTGCACAGCACCACTGGGCAGAAGTTGCCTGTAATCAGAGCACTACTGAAAGCAATGGTGGTGGCAAGGCGAACTTGGTGAGCAAGCATTCCTCTATGAATTCAGTTTCTTCTTGTGAATTTCATATTGCAAGCCCATTAGCCTCACTTCTCTAGTCATTATCATTAGCCCCTGGCAGAAACGAGGACTACCAGCTGTAACTGGCAGTACACTACCATGATAATTTACACAAAGATTAAAAATAAAAAATTAAATACTGGGCTTTCTAGCCATCTTTTAAATTTTTTATTATCTTCTTCTCTTTCTTCTTCTTTCTCTTCTCCTTCCCCCCTTTTTTTTAACTTCAAACCTCTAGTAACCTTGGACAAGCACTGAGTTACCAAAAATGAGGTTTTGTTTACTTCTTTTTCCCGAAGTCAGTGCATCAAGGTATTTCAAGACCTTAAAGAAAGAAATTATGAAATTAAGAAGTAGATTACAAAATATACACCTGTCTGGACACAGTGGCTCACACCTGTAATCCCAGCACTTTGGGAGGCTGAAGCGGGCAGATCCTTTGAGGTCAGGAGTTTAAGGAGTTTGAGACCAGCCTGACCAACATGGCGAAACCCGGTCTCTACTAAAAATACAAAAAATTAGCCAGGTGTGGTGGTGAATGCCTGTAGTCCCAGCTACTTGGGAGGCTAAGGTAGGTGAATTGCTTGAACCTGGAAGGCAGATGTTGCAGTGAGCTGAGATTGTGCCACTGCACTCCAGCATGGGTGACAGAGTGAGACTCTGTCTCAAAACAAAAAAACAAAACAAAAAAACAAAAACAAAAAAAACACAGCCAAACCAGAAGTATTTTGAACAAAGTGTCAAATACTTATAAGGTATAATTACTATTGATATCACGAGCCGCCACTGTGCCAAATTCATGCAGTTGCTTACACCATAGAAGATTCTGAACTCCAAAGGGCCTGGCATGGGTCTTTGCAATTTAATTATGGACATTACTGAATCTCACATGAAGAAATGTTTAATAAATAATCAATAAAGAGAAATAATTGAAAAACTGCTCTAAAATGAATTAGATCAGCACAATACCATCTCAAGTAATAATTGGGAAAGAATATATAGGGGTGTTTCTGAAATGTTTCAAAGAAGATGAGAGTTCTGAGAAGAGTGTTTGTAGGTTTTTAGATTATTTTGCTTTTTGAGGGCATAGTGATAACAAGGGTAACGTTGCACGCTCTAGGGTATCATTTGGCTAAAAAAGGGGTAGGGTAGGCTCATACTGCAATGACGAGAAGAGCATGTGGCAGGCACTATGGTGAGTAAGAAAAGCATGTGGAGTAACTCAAGCTAGAAGCCTATTACAGGTTCCTGTATCAGGAAGAGGGGGAAATCTGGCATTTTGCTTTACACGTTCAGCTATATCACCGAGGCTGAAGTCTATAGGGAAGAGTAACAACTATTAGACAATCCTTTTCAATTATATAGATGAGATACCCATGGGGAAGAATTTTCTACTATTCTTTCCAAAATTTAAAAATCATTAATATACTTTAATGAAATACTAATGATGTGGTAGAAAAATCATAGAAGTTACTTACCCAGAATAAACAGAGAATTTAAATATTTTTCTACCATGGATGTAGCATATATTATAAATAATATCATTTTATTTTATGTGGTTTGTATCTAGCACAATAACATGTCACTAAACAAAATGCAATTTACTCTCATTTATCCAAAGTATAGAATTCAGGTGTTCAGAAAATATAGAACACAGAGAAACTAAAAGGAACTGAAGGCCAAGAGGAAAACAAGCACGAAGCTCATGAACCTTAACGGCGGGAGGCAATGGGTCATTCCTCAAGCTTTTAAACCAGCCATATATGCATTAAATAACATAATCAATCACAACAAGATGGAAACCCTGACACTGAAGTGACACCTGATATAGAAGAGAAGAGAACTTTGAATGCTGACAGAAAAGCTAAAAGAAAGCAAAGGAATGTGCATTGTTTTAAGTGAGGAACAAAAAGCTCTATGCATCTCAGTAACTTCAAGGCATCATGGAAAATGTCTGGAATATTCAACTGTTAGTACTCCAGAAAAGGCTATTAAAGTTCAGAAAGAATTCTCCATTTAAGAGGCAAAGAAATGTGTAATCCATTTCATAAAAAGATTTTTTTTTCTAGGAAAATGGTGAAAACCACTGGTATTTGAAAGTGTAAACCTCAATTCTATAGAACTTTTAATGTATGAAGATTTTTAATTCCATTCCTAGATGATGCTGAGTTCCTGATGCACTCTTCTGATGTCATTTTGAAATGTTTCTATTAAGGTAAAGTAGTAAATAAAATTAATAGGTATCTTTTCTCCTCTTAACTTCTTTAGGAGATAAAAGATCATATAATACAACATTTATAACACTACATAGTAGGCTTATATATAAATGTAATATATATACAAATAATAGCACAAATTAGGGGTAAGGAATGGAGTTGAGTCAGAGCAAAGCTGCTATATTTTACTGGAATTAAGTTGGTATTAAGCTGAAGTACATGGTGATAATTTAAAATGCAGACTGGGCACAGTGGCTCATGCCTATGATCGCAGCACTTTCAGAGGCCAAGACTGGAGGATTGCTTGAGGTCAGGAGTTCAAGACCAGCTTGGGCAACATAGTGAGACTTCATCTCTATGAAAAATAAAAAACTTAGCTGGGCGTAGTGGCACACACTTGTACTCCCAGCTACTCAGGAGGCTGTGGTGAGAGGATCACTTGAGCCCAGGAGGTTGAGGCTGCAGTGAGCCGTGATTGTACCACTACACCCTAGTCTGGGTGACAGAGTGAGATTCGGTCTCAAAAAATAAAATTTATGTTGTAGTCTCTATAAATATGACTAAGAAAATAACTAAAACAAATACATAGTAAAAAATTCAATGAAAATAGTAGACTAGAAATAGTATTTAATATAAAAAAGATGACAAAGGAGGAACAGAGAAACAAAAAAGACCCAAGACTAAAGAAAATAATTAACGAAATGGTAGACATGAATCCAACTATTATAGAACTCTATAATAGATGAGGTTTCTTTACATTGTGCTGATCTATTTCTGGATTATGCTATTGGATGCTTTCTGGATTATGCTATTATTATGCTATCAATAATAACATTAAATGTGAATAAACACTTCAAATGGCAGAGATTGTCAGTCTAGAAATGTAACATCATCCAACTATATGCTATCTACAAAAGACATTTTGAAAGTGTCCAAAATCCAAAAACATAGGTTGAAAATAAAATGATGGAAAAAGGTATACCATGCCAACAGTTACCATAAGAGAACTAAAGTGGCTTTAACAGTATCAGGCAAAACAGACTCAAAACTTACTAAAAACAGAGACAATTTATGACTAAAAAGTTGGTTAATTTATCAGCAAGACATAACAATTATAAACATGTATGCACTGTGATGGGCTGAAAAATGTACCCCTCACCCCCAGGAAGGTATCAGGTCCCTGGAATCTGTAAAATGCTACCTTATACGGGAAAAGGTTCTTTGCAATGTCATTAAATTGAGGAATTTTTTTTTTTTTTTTTTTTTTGAGACAGAGTCTCACTCTGTTGCCCAGGCTGGAGTGCAGTGGCATAATTGCAGCTCACTGCAACCTCCACCTCCCAGGTTCAAGCGATCCTCCTGCCTCAGCCTCCCGAGTAGCTGCAACTACAGGCACACGCCTGCATGCCTAGCTAGTATTTTGTATTTTTAGTAGAGATGGGGTTTTGCCATGTTGGCCAGGTTGCTCTTGACCTCCTGACCTCAGGTGATCCACCTGCCTTGGCCTCCCAAAGTGCTGGGATTACAGGCATGAGCCACGCCACTGGGCCTAAATTGAGGATTTTAAGATGGGAAGATTATTCTGATTATGAGGGAGGACCCTAAATGCAATCACATGTATCTTTAGAAAATGGAGATAGGGAGAAATTTGGCTATAGACAGAAAAGAAGGCAATGTGAAGACACAGGCAGACATCCTCTGGAGGGAATGTGATACTGATTTCAGATTTCTGGACTCTAGAACTGTGAAAGAATAAATTTCTGCTGCTTAAGCCACCAAGTGTTTACAGTAATTTGCTACAGCAGCTATAGGAAGCTAACATATGCATTTAACAACAGAGCCAACATATACATGAAGCAAAAACTGATAGAATTGAAAACAGCATTTGGAGACTTCAATATCCCACTAACAAAACAAAAACAAACAAACAAAAACAAAACAAACAAAAAAAAACTAAACAGAGAGTCAGCAGAGGTATAGAATAGTTAAACACAAAAAACCAAGTTAATCAACTGACATCCACAGAACACTCAACAATAGCAGAATACCCATTCTTCTAAAGAGAACGTGAAGAATTCTCCCATGCTAGGTTGAAAACAAGTCTCAGTACATTTTAAGCAACTGAAATCATACACAGTATGCTCTCCAATCACAATGAAATCAAAAATAGAAAATACAGGAGAAAATTTGGAAAATACAGACTTGGAAAATACAGAAGGGAATTTTGGAAAATATTTGGAAACCAAGCAATGCACTTCTAAACAATCCATAAGCCAAGAAAGAAACGACAGGAATATTAGAAAATTGCATAAGCTGAATGAAAACAAGGAAACAAAATATCAAAATTTAAGAGACACAACAAAAACCACACATAAAGAGAAAATTGTAATTGGAAAAGCTGATATTGGAAGAGAAAAACTCAAATAAAAAAGTAGTTTTCCAATTTAATAATTTAGTTAGAGTAAACTAAATCCAAATCAAGCAAAAGGAAAGAATGAATATTAGAGTAAAAACTCAACGAAAGAGACACCATAGAGGAAACCAGTGAAACAAAAAGTTGGCTCTTTGAAAAGATAACAAAATTGACAAACCTTTTTAGCAAGACTGAACCAGAAAAAAAGATAATACCAATTACCAAAAATCAGTATAAGTGAGGTAACATCATTACTAACCCTAGAGAAATTAAAATGATAAGTCATACTATGAACAACTTTATAAAAATAAAATTAGACAACTTAGATTAAATGGACAAATTCCAAGAAGGAAAGAAATTACTGACATAGATTCAAGAAAAAATTAAAAAATCTCGATAGACCTGTAAAAAGTTAAAAAACTGATTTGGTAATTTAAAATCTTCTCACAAAGAAAAGGCCATGCATAAATAGCGTGAGTGGTGAATTCTACTAAACATTTAATGAAGAAATAATACGTAGCCTTCACAGTCTTTCAAAAATATAGAGGAAGAAGGAACACTGCCATGTCTCATTCTACGAGACTAGTATTACCCTGATAATAAAGTCAGATGAGGATATCACAAGAAAACTACAAACTAATATTCCTCATAAATATAGATTCAAAAATCTTCAGAAGTAGTAATTCCTCAAGAAAATACTAACAAAACAAAACTCCAGGACATATCAAAACAACTTAAAACATCTAAGTGTAATATATTCATGAATGCAAGTGTAATATAATTCGTGAATGTAATATATTCGTGAATGGTTTAACAACCAACCATCAATTTATGTAATATATCATATTTCACTTTTTTGTTTCTTGTTTGAAAATCTTTCCCTATTCCAATATTACATAGAAATTCTCCTGTATTATCCTGTTAAAGTTTATAGTTTAACCTTTATATATAAAGCTTTAATATACTTTCATTTTGTTTGTGGAATAAAATGAGGTTCCAATTAAATTTTTTCCCCCATATATCTGCTATAGGTTGAATTGTGGCCGCTCCCCCCAAATTTTTGTGTTAAAGTCTCAACCTAACAGCACCTCAGAAGGTGGCCTTATTTGAAAATTGGGTCATTACAGAAGTTTTTATTTAGGATAGGTCATACTGGAGTAGGGTGAGTCCTTAATCTAATATGAATGGTGCTCTTATTAAAAGGGAAAATTTGGACAGAGAGACATTCACAGAGGGAGGATGATGTGAAGAGACACAAGGAGAAGACAGTCATATATAAGCCAATCAGAAGGCTAGAACAGGTCCTTCCCTTACAGCATTTAGGAGAAACCAACCCTGCTAAACCTTGATTTCAGACCTCTGGCCTCCAAACCTGTGAGACAATAGATTTCTGTTGTTTCCACCCAGATTACAGTACTTTGTTATGGAAGCCCTAGGAAACTAATAAAATAACTATTTATCTCAGAATCCAAAATTGAAAAGGGGGGAGGGAGGGATAGCATTAGGAGATATACCTAATGTAAATGACGAGTTAATGGGTGCAGCACACCAACATGGCACATGTATACATATGTAACAAACCTGCACATTGTGCATATGTACCCTAGAACTTAAAGTATAATAATAATAATAAAAAAGAAAAAAAAGAAAAGTCCTTCCTTTCCTCACAGATCTGTAATACCAGCTCTATAATGGATGAGGTTTCTTTATATATCCTGGTCTATTTCTGGGTTCTCTGTTCACTTTTCGTGTACTACTTCTCCTTCCCTAATTACTATAGCTTTATAATAATTTTTGATATCTAGCAAAGCAAGTCCCTCTGATATCTGCTCTTGTTCTCCGAGAGGATTTTGGCCATAATGGTCCTTTGCTCTTTAAAATCAGTTTATCATCTTCCACCAAAACAAAGTAAACCTATTGATTGGATTTTATATTTTTATACTGACTTTATAAATAAATTTGGGGAGAATTAACAATCAATATGGTAAATCTTTTTTTTTTCCTTTCATTTAGGTGTCCTTTGTTAACTAAAAGTTTCACAGTAAATTACACATCATGGCTAAAAGCAAACCAAATAATAGTAATTTTAGACTCCTCATACCTATCTCCCTACATTCCCAGGGGATTTAAATCCAACCACTGCACTGGGAGTAAAGGGGATGAAGACATGAGAGGGAGATACCCTCAGCTAAGAATAATTATTCCCAACTGCAGCCACCATGGCTGTTTACATTCTTGGCCACATCATTATCAATATCGAAAATGAAAAGGAAACAAACAAACAAACAAAAATTGAAAAAATCATGTTAGCTTCTGTCATTTCAATTCTCAAATTTTTTTTTTTAAATGTTGTCTGGTCAGTGGTCTTAAGAAAAGTTTTTAAATGTCATTTCCTCACTCTTGTTCAGTGGGGGGCATGAGATTCTGTCTCTATGCTGTCATCACTTGAGAAGTGTAAATTTTCCATTCAGAGAAAAAAGTTATACAAGATTGACCTGATTCATTCAGAGGTATAAGATCTATAAAGGTTTATGTTGAATAGATTTAAATATTAGCAACGATAGACACCAGTTTCGATTTTAGTTCTTCATCAACCTTGTTTTTTCCTGTCAGGCAATACTATGAAAGGACAACATCTCTTTTAATTTGTCCACATATTCTCTAATGATAATGGAAAGCAGATAATATACTGATTTTATTTTTCTTTACCTTGTTAAGCGAGTACTATTTGTGTTACCATTATGAAACGGTAGAGGAGACAAAAGCTATAGAACATACAAAAAAGTAAATGTGATTTTAACTGGTAACCTTAGGACAATTCAACAAGAGAACGCTTCCTTTGCTAGATTCATATCACCTCCAGGCCTTGAGAAGCCTTCTATTTCAACAAGTTATCAAAGAGAAGGTAATCTCCAAAAGAATAGGGATATTGTCTCTTATTCATTGAATCTAACAGTGCTGGTCCATAAGCAAGCACTCAATAAATACGTGTTAAATGAATTAACTATTATAATTTGAATCAGTTATGTATATTATATATCTTTTGGCTAAAACAAAGTGCTCTACCTTTAAAGGCCAATTTTTAGTAACTTTGCCCAGAGTATGGTTTTCGTTGTCTCTTATTCAACATGAAACTTGAAGGTTATAAGAGGCAGTATAATATATAGGTCCAAACATTGACATTATATCATAAGAGACAGATGATGGGCATTCTGAACTCATAAATTTTTCTATTATTTGAAAGTATGAAAGCCTGTTTCTCATTTATATTTCTGATGCAGTATCTGAAATAAATTATTTTCCTAGTTCAGGTAATAGTAGATAACAGGGACCAATCTCAGGGACATAATTAAGACTGCTTTGGTTTTACCCTGATTCCAACTGTTCAGAACAAAATATAATTTACTTCTTTGAAAAACTAATGAAATTTAGGTGAATTTTCCTTTTAAAATATGTAGGATAGTATCCTGTGTTCATAAGCCCATCCACTTAGCCAATGTTCCAATCCTACATTTAGATCTTCATTACTTACAGAAAACTCTGAGGATAAAAGTCGTTGGGTAAGACAGTAGTTACGGTCCTCGAATATAAACAGAGAATGTAGCATTACTGGTTCACTACCAAAATCATGCCCCTAAAAATATCCTATCCTCTTGAATTAACAACCAAATACTTTAAAAAGACATGCTGGGTATCTTAACATGAGTATGTCAGTTAATTAATTCTCTGATCCCCTGCTACTAACCGAGTATTGTACAATCTGTTATTATTCACCGTCCTATAGATCATCTGTTCTTGGTACTGGCTTGTTCCAGGAAGAGGGACAGCTGCAACACTATATCCCTGTTCAACCTGAGGACCATCTGACTTTAATTGTAACACACAGCTTGATATGGCTCTGGCTATGAGAAGCCGAAGTATCGTCTGTAATAATCTGGAAAAGCAGAAACCTGCCAACAGAGGGCTGAAAACAGGGATTGTGCTGTCTGGCTGCCTGACGGGCTGCAGGAAATATGATTAATGAGTAAGGTATAATGATATCAGGAACCCGATTAGCACCACAAAAAGGTCACAGATCAAAGTAGTATGCATTTCATGAGCTGCAATCATTGCATAAAATCTGTGGACTTGAAGTGGTAAACCAAAAAGAGGAGGGGGATGAAACCCTTATGTGACAATATGCTAACCAATACATAAGATACCATACTAACAATTTAGTCACTTGTAGAAAGTTAAAATTACAAAATGAATCAATATAGACTATACTGTAAGGAAACTTTGTTCATCAGAGGTGTAAAATAAATATTTTTGAATGAATGAATGTGGTATTAAACTCTTTCATAAAGGCACATATATGTCAAATCAAGTATCTTTCCTAATTATGAATTAAAATGACCAGATATATACTCAACTCTACACTATGTTTGCATTTGAATTGCAGAGAATTTATATACAGTTCTGTTTAGGAATGTAAGCTAATTCAGAGTCTAAACAATGAAGACATCTATAAAACTCAAGCAGTAGGAACCACTGGGAAAAATATTAAGTAAACTTAATAATAATGTTATAACAAATGCACAGTTAATACTACAAAATATTATTTGGTATATAACTTTACAGTCATGCTCAAGTTTAGAGCATGGGTAGCCAAAATCCAAATCTAGTTGTAAAGCAATTTGGTAAACCACAATCTTCTTTTCTTAGTGCCCTTGAAAACCTGTCCCAAATAGGCCTGGCTCTTCTGGGGTGAAGGCAGTAGAAGGGTAGAGATGGGAGGTACTGTCAGGAGAGTGGCTTGCCTTAACTTATATAATTAAATTTTTTAATTGTCAAAATATTGGTGAAAAACTTAATACATAACTTATTCAAATCTTTCTGCCTTTTAGAGCTCCTTTAAAGTGAAGTAAACATACAAACAAACTTCTTTATATTATTAATAATACTAACTATGGTAATGATTAACAGAAAACTGGTTGCCTTAAGACTTAAAATTTCAAGTCATATTTGAGAAAAAGTGTGTCAATAAAAAAAGATCAGAACGTGATTTTTTTTCTTAGAAGTATATTCACCAATAATGAGGATATTTTGTACCTTTTATATATTGTATAAATATTTCATATCTAATATTTAGTTAAAACATTTTTTAAACAATGATTCAAAAGGCAACACTAAAAAATAAAAAATGGCTAGTTAAAAATATTTTCAAAATATATGTTGGATAAATGACTTTTAAGGAGAATACACAAAGATCTCTTACAATTCAATAATAAAAAGACAACCCAATTTTAAAATAGGCAAAATAATAAAAATAAAATAAAATAAAATAAAAAATAAAATAAAATAAAATAGGCAAAATATTTCAATAGATACTTTGCCAAAGAACATATGTATATATGAGTAGCAAATAAGTCTGTGAAAAGATGGTTAACATTTTCATCACTAGGGTAATGTGAATTAAAATAACAATGACCTACCTACTAGAATGGCTAAAATAAATAAGACTGACAATACCAAGTCTTGGTAAGGATATGGAAAAACTGAAACTTCATACATTGTGGGAATACAAAATGGTAAATATTTTCATTACATGATCCAGGAATTCCTAGAAATCAACCCAAGAGAAATGAAACAGATGTCCACACTAAGACTTACATGCAAATATTTATAATAGCCCAAACTGCAATAAAAAGTTCATTAACTAGCAAAGACATTGTAAAATGTGATACATCTATAAAATGGAATACTATGCAGCAACACAAAGAAATTAACTACTGATATATGCACAACATGGATGAATCTCAAAAAACATCATGCTATCTGAAAGAAGACAGGCATAAAAAGACTATATATTGTATGATTCCATTAATATTAAATTTCTAGAAAAGCAAAACTATAAAGACAGAATCAGTGATTGCCTGGAGCCAGCAGTGGAAGCAGCGGCTATAAAGAGGCCCAAGGAAACTTTTTGTACTCATGTGAGTGTTCCAAAGCTGGATTACAGTGGCGGTTACACAACTGTATACATTTACTTAACTTCTTGAATTGCATACTTTAAAAGTTGAATTTTATGATATATAGATTGTACCTCAATGAATCTGTTTTAAAAGAAAAATCACTGAAAGAAAAAAGTTGTAGTATGAATGTACCTTCTATTCACTTCTGTGTGTCCCTGGAGGAAAAAAAACACATACGACCCTAGACACCTGCCGCATTTAAAGGTTTGACATTTCCTCCAGTATCTTTCAGAGCAAGCTTAGTCTTCATCTCTCACTTTAATCACAGAAACTTTGTGAGAATCTTTAAAAATTTTTCGGGTAAAAGTAAAATGCAACATGTTCCATAAGACTGTGATACAATAATATTGTTTACTATTTTCTGAGTGCCTACTATAAGCCAGACAATATTCTAGGCATTTTACATACATAATTACAATTGTTTACTCATAATTTCAAAATTACAAATGAAGAAACCAAGGCTCGGAAAGGTTAAACTGCTAAGATCCCACAATCAGCAATGTGATTGACAAAGGATTGGGAAATCTGGTCAGATTCCAAAGCTTACATATTCTTTCCACTTCCCTGCATCGTTTCCAGTATATATAGAATGCAAAATTTCAATAATAATGAGACTGTAATAGGATCTGGAAGACAGGATTAATTGTTGGTATGAAAAGAAAGGAATGCCACATGAAAAAAAATGCAACAATTTTCCTTTTCTTTTTTTTTTTTGAGATGGAGTCTCGCTCTGTCGCCCAGGCTGGAGTGCAGTGGCCAGATCTCAGCTCACTGCAAGCTCCGCCTCCCGGGTTTATGCCATTCTCCTGCCTCAGCCTCCTGAGTAGCTGGGACTACAGGCGCCCGCCACCTCGCCCGTCTAGTTTTTTGTATTTTTTTAGTAGAGACGGGGTTTCACCATGTTAGCCAGGATGGTCTCCATCTCCTGACCTCATGATCCGCCCGTCTCGGCCTCCCAAAGTGCTGGGATCACAGGCTTGAGCCACTGCGCCCGGCCAATTTTCCTTTTTTATGTGTGAAGTAAAAACACAATGCAACTGAGATTTCACTTTTAACGTAGAGTATGGTAAACTTTCTACTTTTATTTTTTTAATTTTTTTTTTTTTTTTTAATTTCGAGACGGAGTTTCACTGTGTCGCCCAGGCTGGAGTACAATGGCGTGATCTCGGCTCACTGCAACCTCTGCCTCCCAGGTTCAAACAATTCTCCTGTCTCAGCCTCCCAAGTAGCTGGGATTACAGGCACCCGCCACCATGCCCGGCTAATTTTTGTATTTTTAATAGAGACAGGGTTTCACCATGTTGGGCAGGCTGGTCTCGAACCCCTGACCTCAGGTAATCCACCTGCCTCGGCCTCCCAAAGTGCTGGGATTACAGGTGTGAGCCACCACACCGGGCCAAGATTCTATTTTTAAATACTAAGAATAAAGCTCTCTGATTCCAAACTTCTGTGAAACTTCAAAGGCAAAAAAAAAAAAAAGTCGTATTAATGTCTCAAAAAGAATACTGAACCCAGATACGAAGGACACTAAAGAGTCCACTAAAGAGTTGTTTGTAAGCACAAATTTACCGTGCTTTTAAGTTTCAATGTTTTCATATTCTCAATATTACATGAAGATTTCCTTCAAACGATAGATACAGGACGTAATTTGAAAATCTTGTTTCTATTATGAAAATGTGCAATGGCCTTCTAACCTGGAACACAAAATTATGTTCCTTTCTTGGAAGAAGAAGCTCAAATTTGGAAAAACTTATAATTCCAATTTCACTTTTAATTTTTGCTTATTTTGAATTATCATGTATATATGAATGTAACTTAAATTCTGCATAAAAGAAACTATTATTTTATATATCAATCCAATAACATTTCATAAAGTACATACAAGGATTCTTGAGCTATTATGTCACTTTCAGTTAGTCCTATCACCTACAGCTTTGTCCAGAAGAGCAAGGGTTAATGATTATACACCAACACATGAAAGATGCTTTGAGCAAAAGCTCATGACAGACAGAGTAGATGATTACTATCTTACCAATCTGTTTATGTGAACAAATTCTTCTGAGGTTTTGGCCCAAGGAGGAAGTTCAACATCAGACACTACTGTCCCATCATCCATCACTCCAAGATTATAATTATTGAAGTTGACAAACATCTCAGGGAGATAATAAAATTCAGGGATCAACTCCTATATAAAAATAAGAGACAATGTGATATTATAAACTGTAGGATACTGACTAGATATTCAAAAAAAGGACCTGATCATTTTCTATTGTTCAGAAGAACAAAATAAACACAGGGAATTTTTTTTCTTTGCATATCATAGCCCTGTCACAGTTTCTCATAAGGTAGATAGATCCTATCCAACCCAATTTAAATTACATCTTACTGGTATAAATACCTTTCACAGGCTTTCCTTCATGACATGTCTCATAACCTCAAAACTCTTAAATACAAACATTTTAGTAATAACTGAGGTTTGACAAGCTATAAACATAAATTACCATGCTGTAACAATAATGACAAGCTAACTAGATTTTTTTATGAGGTATATGGAATTTTTGCCAGAAAACCCCAAAATCTTAATAAGCATTAAAATGCCACTGCCTTGGTCTCTTCATCAACCAGGAAGACAATTTATTACAGTTTAGCCACGGTTTGTTAGTACATTTTCCTCACATTTCAAAACAGTCAAGTTTAAAGACACCAACTCTGATAAAAGATGAAAATTTAAAATTAGTCTAGAAAATAACTTGCATGAGAAACTGAGTAAATTCAGTATGTAACTTTAATAATGACATTTAATAAGCAGAAAAATGCAGCTGTTTAGCCTTTTGTGTGTAATAAACCCCATATATAACTATTTCAGAGGCTCTGTAGATCAGACTTGAAATCCAGTCTTGACATGGGTCAGTGGTTCAGTGGTCTTTCAGATACCCCCTCAGGGCCAGCTATGGCAGGCCCGGCTTTCCAAACAGTTGAGTAAAATAGGGAGGTCAGCAGATTTTGGACAAGGTCAGTATGAACTTGCCAGAGCAGAGAAAAAACAAATCCAGCAGGAATTAAGCTATTATCACCTCCATCATCCATGTGAAATGTTGCCTGACTTTGAATTGTACATCCTTTGTTTACAATCACAATAATTAACTAGGCAGGGTAGAAATGAGCTTGTTCTCCTTCCAAATGGCTGACAACCACCTGACCATTAGACTTAAAAAGTATTTAAACTGAACAATTTTTTTTTAAAAAGACCTTGTTTAAAGCTTAGCTATAAATAAAATTAGACTGTAATCACACAAAAATTTTAAGAGTCTCATCTTCAAAAACAATGCATATAATTCTAATTGACAAAAGCGGAAAAGGCAGATGTGTGTTATTTTATGAAGCAAAAAGCTATATCCAATTTGTCTGAGCTAACACTTATTGCATGGTATGAGTCATACTCTCATAGCATAAATAAATAAACTCAATAAACCTTATTACATTTAATCTCACAACCACTTTACAAAGTAAAGTATCATTTCTACTTAAAAAATGAACTAAGGCTCAAAAACATACTTTGTGCAAGGTTATCAGTTGAGATATTATAAATATGGAAGTTGGACCAGGATTTGTTTAACTATAAAGCTTGTGCCCTTAGTCATCAAATAAGCCTGGGTTCTACTTACATAGTATATGCAGTGCTAAACATTTTAAATTAAGTTTTTAACTTATATGCAAAGGGATTTTTAAAAAAGGAAAAGAAACTCTAAACTTTTAGCATTTTCACGATGAGAAAACAACTGGCTATCCTGAACACATGTATCTTTCATATATATCTCTCTCTATGTATAGCAATTGTTATATAAATAAAATTAATTGAAAAAGAATTTTTGTAATGTGATTTATCCCAATAAAACACTATATAATTTTCTAGTATTAATTTGCAGAAATGTGTATTCAGTTAATTTCCAGCTTTGACAAATTTTACCAAAATATGTTATTTTCACTTCATAATACCTGTGCTTTTGAAGATGAATGTTACCATTCCCAGGCCTTGTTTTACAATAAAGAGGGAGGAACATGCTTTCCTTGTTCATTGACAATCAAAAGCAGCATTTGCTTAATTAAATACTAATTATTCTCATTTCAGTAATACCTGCTGCCCACTTCCACTCCCACTGACACTCTATCATGATTAGAAGATACTGTCTTTCTTTTGCTGGTTATACCTACCATGCTCTTGTTTTATAATTCTCCTAGATTCAAAACAATAATTATAATGGATGAATTGTAAGTGCTAGTTTTCCCCTGAGTTTTAAAATTTGAGAGATTCATCATTTCTATTGTAAATTAGAGATGCATAATGCATAGCAAAAATATACCTAAAAAGTACTCTTACCAACACCAATTCTAGGAAGCAGAATGGAACAAATGACATTTCATAGCAATTGTTACAAAAATGAAGTTTTCAATCATTCTAATATATAGCACCAAAATAGTATGATTTTGTATATTTGTGTATATCTTCCACATCTGTTATTTCATTCAGGTTACTCAACAAATTGACAAAAAATTTATTTGCTCAAAACAAACATTCTCCACAAGTTTTTTGTTGTTGTTTTTTGTTTTTTGTTTTTTTTTGGTTAAGAGACAGGGTCCCACTCTGTCACCCAGGTTGGAGTACAGTAGTGGCACAATCATAGCTCACTGTAACCTCAAACTTTAATCCATCTTTCCACCTTAGCCTTCCAAGTGGCTAGGACTATAGGAATACACCACCATGCCTGGCTAATTTTTTAATTTTTTTGCAGTGACAGGGTCTGGCTATGTTGCCCAGGCTAGTCTCAAACTCCTGGCTTCAAGCAATCCTCCCAAAAATATCTTTATTCCTGGCCCAATTTATTTTTAAATACAAATTTATTATGAATTATTATGTTACTTTAATATTGACACCGTAAACTAAATATAAATTCATTAGTTTAAGTAGAAATTAAATGGAGCCAAACCACCCATAAAACAAAGAAGAATTTTTTAATAAGTGATATGAAGAAAGCAATTTCAAACTTTCAAGTCTTTCAGCTACATAATTTCTATCATGCTGGGAAGAAAGTAATGACTCATCAATTTCCATTTAATTACTATGGATTTTGTGATTTCCTAAGGAAACATTTTATGTAAATTTTGTACAATGGACATTGTAAACATTTCAAAATTAAAAATGTAAAAACTAAAATTTAAGCTTTCAACATTTCACTTGAAATTTATCAAGATATGTATTTGTGTTTTACTCTACTTTTTCACCTCTGACTCCCTTCACCTTTAATTTTAAGAGAGTAGTCAGGCATTTCCTTTCTCAAGAACATTTGCAGGGTCCAGAGCAGAGGTCTCCTGAAGGCATCTTTCTTTTCTGTCTTGTGTGAATCTCTAAGCAAACAGAGAGTATGTGAGGTATCCAGGTGAAGGAGGAGTCACATGTTAGTATTTTTAAAGAAAGAGAAGCCAAAGAAGAGGCATAAATGTTTTCCAAGAGTAGGGAAGCAAGTTCTCAAAATCTACAGTCAGCTTTACCACCCCCCCCAGACTGGGGGAAAGGAGAAGGAGAAGGGATGAAGAGGTTAGGCAGGAACCCAGAGGATGGGGAATGGTGAGAGGGTCACTATACGCCCATACAGTGCCTCAATGTGAATTAGAAAAAAGGCAACACTTCTAGGCTAATGTAGCCCTAAGAGAATTCAGCTTGGTAAATGGAGTAAATACAGGCTGGATTTTAGCTTCCGTTCTTTCAATCAAGTGCCCTTTCATGAAGAACAATCTGCCTACTGTACACAGTGGCCCCATGCATGGTGCACACAGGGAAGCTAGTCCCTTGGCACCATGGCTTTTGGCATCAGCAAATATTTTCTAACACTAACTTGGTAAAATCATCAGAGCTGCCTGCCTCCAAAAGACCATATGTATCTTAGACAATAAAGATATGACTAATGAAGAAAACGATGGACTAAAGATGTGAAGGCCAGTTTTCTAGGTATCGCATAAGCCTGGATTTTCATTCAAGCCTTGAGAAAAGAAGGTCTCTGCCCTACCAATCTAATAACTATGAAGGAATTTTTCACCAGCCTAATATGAAGAAGGGCTGAGTTCAAATTAGGATATTTCATGTACACTTGAGTTGGTGGTTATAATTTTATATCTATTTCAATAATGGTAAAAAGTTAGCAATATATTAACTGATAATATCTTTTTTTTTTTTTTTTTTTTTTTGAGATGGAGTCTTGCTGTGTCACCCAGGCTTGAGTGCAGTGGTGCTATCTCAGCTCACTGCAACCTCTGCCTCCTGAGTTCAATCTCATGCCTCTGCTTCCTGAGTAGCTGAGATTATAGGCACCTGCCACCACACCTGGTTAATTTTTGTATTTTTAGTAGAGACGGGGTTTCAGCATGTTGGCCAGGCTAGTCTCAAACTCGTGACCTCAGGTGATCTGCCTGCCTCGGCCTCCCAAAGTGCTGGGATTACAGGAGTGAGCCACCAAGCCCAGCCAGGATAATATATTTCTAGGCCAGACACCATGGCTAAGGCCTGTAATCCCAGCACTTTGGGAGGCCAAGGCAGAAGGATGGCATGTTTCCAGGAGTTCAAGACCAGCCTGAGCAACATGGCAAGACCCGTCTCTACAAAAAATAAAAAACTTTACCCAGGTATGGTGGTATCACCTGTGCCTGTAGTCCCAGCTATTCGAGAGGCTGATGGGGAAGACTGCCTGAGCCCAGGAGGTTGCAGTGAGCTGTGTTCACACCACTGCACTCTACATGACAGAGCGAGACCCTGTCTCAAAAAAAATACATATATACATTATACATATATATATAAATAACATGTAAACATGTCATTTTATGTATATATTTATATATGTATATACACACACACACACACAAAATGCAGGAAGAATTCAGTATGGGCAGAAATACAAATAGAATGTAAATGTTATTTTTTATTAAAATAATAAAACTCACAAGAACCCCTCTTAATTATTTGATTTAAACCTTAGGTAGAAATGAAGGGTGATGTAGCACATCATTATCACAAAAAAGAAACCACATTTATTTAGTTCTTATTCTTTTTTGTTTGTTTGTTTAACAGAGAGATTTATTTTCATGTCACTGTCCTAGTTTCATTTACCTGTTGCCAACAACCTGAAGGAGTTTCTCCATAGCCCTTGATTCCTGAATCGTTCAACATATTAACAGCAACAGTCACAAATACATTGACTTAAGGAGTAACAAGCAGCTTTTCCCTGCAGACCACTGAGCACCCCAGAAGGCGCAGCTCTCTGCTCCATCCCAGGCTCTTGGTGTCTGCGTCCAGCAGGAAGGACCTGGCAGGAGGCTGAACCCAAGCACCGCTCTCAGGCCACTCTATTCTCATCCCTGGATCCTCCAGGGGAACAAGAAAAAAAAAATTACTGTCTTCCTGCTTTCCAAAATGGAGGGCCTTAAAATCAACCAAAGTTGCAGAACAAAAACAACAACAACACAGGAGCTGGCTGGGTACAGTGGCTCACACCTGTGGTCCCAACATTTTGGGAGCCAAGGTGGGAGGATCGCTTGAGTGCAGGAATTCAAGACCAGCCTGGCCAACATGGCAAGACCCCATCTCTATAAAAAGTAAACAAAAATCAGCCGGGCATCATGGCACATGTCTGTAGTCCCAGCTACTCTGGAGGCTGAGGTGAGGACTGCTTGAGCCTGGGAGGGCAAGGCTGCAGTGAGCCGAGTTCATGCCCCTGCACCCTAGCCTAGGAAACAGAGTTCAGCCTTGTCACAAAATAAAAACCCCAAAAACCCCACATCAGCTGCAAAGCCATGTTTGGAGCACAGCTATTTCCCATAGGCTTTCTTTTTTCTTGCCCCATTGACTTCTGGGAGGTTTTCCCCTTACCCATCATCATGACTTTTCTCATCTTTCACAATGGCACAATTCAATAGGAAGAATTAACTGAACTATAAAAGGAAAAATAAAAACAAACCTAACCCTATGAAAACTCTGCCTTCAACATAACTCCAGGGAGATGAATATTATAATACTGGCACCCCTGACCCACACTATGCTCTGCACCCCATCCCTGCCCATATCCTCCTCTCTAGACACTTAGACATCAGGTTCCCCAAGAGGCAAGATTCCATGAAGAGCACCCCGAGTTCCTTAGAAGAACTGGCGCTGCTCTGGCTACTCTGACAACTGAGGCTGGCACTGTGGGCACCACCAGGTGAGCCTCTGGAACCCTCCTGAAGGCCCAAATGGCTTCTTTATGACCTGGTGGCCAGCAAGGCACTGTTCTTTCTGGTAGACCTGCATGTGCTGCGGTTTGCTCTGGAACTTGCCCTGCAGCCAGGCTGTACTGAACTCTACCACGCGATCCACCAGGGCCTCCTGACATGGAGGCACTCAGGACTAAACCATGAGAAAGGGGATGGATGCCAGCTCTGTATAAGACTTCATTCTTAATGATGTTCCCTAGCCCTGAGAAGTATTTCTGGTCCAACGGTGTATAGCAGACAGGTTGAGCCTGGCCTAGAGCTTCCAAGACTTGTCCTCAATGGAACTTCTCAGACAGGATGTCACAGGTGGGTGTGACCTCTGGGGAAGAGCTCCAAGACATCTGACAATTATAATATGCCAGGAAACCACCACCACCAAAGTACAGGACCAGCCTCGGGGCAGGTTCCCTCCAGTACCCGCTCTTGCTGGCTTTCTTAGTTCTGGAGAAATCGTTCACCCAAATGCTGCCAAACAAACAAGAGCTGACACGCAGCCACCTCCCAGCATCTCCTGCAGGTGTGTCTCCTTCCAAACATTCGTAATCATCCTCTCCCCGGGGGACGAGTTCTGCAGACAGTGAGAAGGCATCAAGGGTCTTCTGCCCAGTGGGCTCCCGGGCCTGCTTTGGGTCCACAGTCCCTTCCTTCTGCGTTTCTTTCCGTGGAGGCTCTGGCGGTGGGCTGTTGCCAGCAGCCCCATTTCTTCACCTGGATCACATCTAAGGAATAATTTCTTTCCATGGACCTGGGTGTCCTGGAGCCACAGAGACTGCAGGCTTACTGTTGCCCCTGTCTTGATCACCTGCTTCCCCACAAAAGGGGAGACCAAACGGTGAAATGTCCTCACCAACGGCTCTTCTGGCATCCCAGCTCTGGGTGGGCAGCCCCTGGGCCCGACCCAGCACCACTGCAGGGCCCGCACAGCAGCTCCAGCACCGGGCAGAGATTCCTCAGCACCTCAGCACACGCGGGCTCCCTCCTGCTAGGGCTAGGGGACGCCCCTGTAGGTTAGTTCTTACTTTTTTTGTTGTTGTTGTTGTTTTTGTTTTTTTGAGACGCTGTCTCGCTCTGTTGCCCTGGTTGGAGTGCAGTGGCGCGATCTTGGCTCACTGCAAGCTCCGCCTCCCAGGTTCACGCCATTCTCCTGCTAGTTCTTACTCTTTAGAGAGAACTGTTTTAGGGTCTGCGATACATAATATGAGTGTTCCCCCCACTCCAGAATACAGATCTAAATCAGTAATAGAGAAAGGATATATTTTTAAGAGAAAATAGGTTGTGAAACCAACTAGCACTCTAGAAATTCAAATGAGAAAATTATGACTAAAAGTTGGGGTGATCAGAGAAAGCTTTAGGGAAAAGCAATACATTGTATTTCCCTAACACAGAACTCATCAATCTGTATTATAACTGCTTGCTTATTTGTATCCCCTTCTAAATGGAAGGAGCCATGAAACTGAGGACTTTACATGTGAATTTAAAATATGACAAGCATTTCTAAGAAACTAATACTGAGGAGAGAGATTATTAAGATTTTACATACAGTGTGAAGAACAACAAATTAGCACAATTAAATAAGAGAGTGAACATATATACAGCAAATCCTCACTTACTGTCATCGACAGGTTCTTGGAAATTGCAACTTTACATACAATGGCATATAACAAAACCAATTTTCCCACAGGCTAATTGATATAAATGAGTTAAGTTCCTATGGCATATTTTGGTTGCCACAAAAACATCGCCAAACTTCTAAACAAGAGACCCAAAACACTTGTAATATTAAATATTGAAATAAATGTGAGCTATATATACATCTAAGGAAGATGAACAAACACAAGATAATTATTTACCCATTTATTCCACTTCAGGGTTGCAGGTGGCCTACACCTACCCCGGCAACTCAGAGCACAAGGCAGGAACCCATGTTGCCTTGGACAGGACACCAGGTGCCATCCCATAGCAGGACACCAGGTGCACACACACACACACACACACACACACACACACTCAGGCGGGAGCCATGTAGACACACCAATTCACCTCATGTGCACATCTTTGGGACGTGGGAGGAAACCAGAGTACCCAGAAAAACACCACACAGACATGGGAAGAACGTGCAAACACCACACAGACAGCAGCCCCGGTCATGAATTCATGTTTTTTTCTCACCAGCGATATAACAAAACATTGAATGAAATGACATTATTTGAGGACATGCTGTACTTAAACTATATTGCAGTCTTATCACAACAAAATCTGCATGAATAAGTCAGTGATGAGAGTTCACTACTCTCTTAATATGAAATAAACATGCTGAACTCAACTGATATATACCAATATGTAACAAAATAAATAAGCGTATATACAGCCAAAATCTTACTGTGGATGACAATGGCATTTAAGTTATACGGTAGAACTCCAACTTAATACTAAAAGCATCTTTCTAAGAACCATGTCTTGATACGACACTAAATCTAACAGTTCAAAATTATCTCTTTTGACAGATGAAATGTAGTAACAGAGTCAAAGATTATGCCTTTCTAATACTTTTAATGCACATTTACAAAATGAAGTATGTTTTATATTCATCAGAACAGAACAGTCAGTTCTGGATAAAAAACACATGTTCAGCAATTCTTTAAAACATCAGTGGAAAATGATAAGTAAACAACACTGACAGAAGACAGATACATTTACAATTCACATTTTCTTCTGGCTTGCTCACAATAATTTTAATCTCTATCACTTAATTAGGTAGATGAGTCTTAGAGGCAGGTAGCATGGCCAACATTTAGTGTATCATCTCCTAAGATAAAAATTTGAAAGGTTCAACCAGAGGTTATACCACAGTTCAGGATAAGCCCATTGCTTTGATCACAAATCCCAAGGCTTTCACGGCATAATGACAAGGATTGGTTGTGACCACACATATGCTTTAGTTTTCTTTATTAAGGTATAATTTCCACTGATACGAACAATCTTTGCAGCCAGGCTATATGATTCTCCTTTTAATAGTCACCAATTGTATGCACTGAACTAAACCCACCACTTCAATATATTGGGGCAAACATACCAACTACTAATCTATCAACCAAAAAGAAACAAGATAATCAAAATAGAAATAAAAATGAAGAAGCTCCTTTTTAATTAAAATTAAACATTTATTTTATTTTTCCTAAATATAAAATCCTGACAACTCAAATAGAAACATGATAAATTAGAAGTTAACTAATTTAAGGTGCACTGCTTAGGAATACTGACGGTAAAAAAATGTGAAAGCAAAATTTTAGCTTTTCATCACTGAAAAAATGATTTAAAAAACTGAAAATAAGCTTTCTTAATTAACAAAAAAAGAGCTGATTAACAATATATTATAAAAATATAAGGTGCATGCTTTGATACATTTTAATTTTCAAGTATTTATTTTGTTAGCCCGTAAGTAATAAAACTTTAAAAAAATTCACTAGAGATCAAGTACAGTGAATTGCATTTATAATAGTTATTTTAAATCAACTGCATATCTGAAAGCTTTTAAGTTGATATTTAAATTTAGTTTGTCCTGATTTGGTAGATAAAATGCTATTTTTTTCTACAGTAAAAGAAAAACAATCATTTTCAAAACTGGAAAAGAAAAAATAATCTATAATCCTTCCAGACCAACCCCATAAATATTATGTGGTTTTTAGATATTATAAAACTGTTATTTCAAATGCATTACAATAAAGAAAAATCAAGGGTTACAAATCAATAGATAAATGATAATCTATTTCAGTCTGATATAGTAGAAAGAATAATTGGGTTTAAGTCTTGTCTACTCAACTTACTGTCACATGCACTCAAATAAATTTAATTTCTGTGACCCTTACTCACCTCAATTGCCATTTCAAAACCACAGGGTTTGTTGTGAGGCTCATATGGGATTATATGGAATTCTATATATAATAAGATTTTATTATCATTAGTAGGATTCACGATAAAAATCCCAAATTGCAGACGCAATTTGCCTAAATCCTAAAGCCTACAGGTCATTCACTGAATTATGCCCATTTATAAAAGCATTTAACATAATTCTAAGAATACTAAACAAAACTTACTTTCAAAAATATATATGCCCACAAAAGTATTTGAGACTTAATAGTTCCTGCCAAATAACTATGACATTCAAAACAAATATATTATCTTTTTTATTAGCAATGACAGTAGGGCTTAACATGCTTCATATTATGATAAATATCCCCAATAATTTATGGTTCTCTCTTGCTTTCAACACATTTTTCACTTCCATGTTTGAAATGGACATCTCCATTGGGCCTTTTGCTGTTCTAGACCCTTATCTCCAAATAAATTATAATTTGGAGAGAAATAATGGGCATTAATAATGCAAACAAAAGGTGAGTTGTAACTGCCGTAAGAGAAGATGCAAATAAAATGTGCACCTTAAACCTTTTCTGGAATAATTGGTAGATATATATTTAGTATGGGAGAAGGACCACTCATCTCAGTTCTAAGAACACATTAATGAACAGTCTATATTTTTTAGTTGAACAAGAAATATGATAAGGTCACCAGTCTAAAAAAAAATCACACTTGACAGATGTATGCATTTTTATAATTCTGGAAGATATGACTATTTTCCAAATGTCTTAACAGGGTTTTAATTTTTCTGTATGGTATGTAAATAGCATGAGAAGAAAAATATTCAGGGTTTCAAGTAATTTTTATCAACGAGCAAAATGTAGTTCATTGTAGACACGAGTACAAACTTCAATACTTAAATAAATTAGCACAAAGGTTCATCATTAAACCTTTAGCCCTTGAGGAAAAGGGCTAAAGAGATGCGGCTAAATTAACAAATCATAAGTTATGTATAAGTTACGTATAAAAGCAAGGATAAACAGACATATTTGAGCAAGTTTGAGCTCACTGATGAAAAGAAGAGAGGCTGGCAAAAAAAAACAGAAGGAGGGAGGGAAGATAGGAAGGAGAAATGAATGAGCACTTAAGTTGAAAATGTGCAAATGCATGAATAAGGATAAGATTTTAATTTTACTTTCAGCATTTTTTAAAACTTTAAATTATTAAAAAAGATGTCTGAGAACAGAGTGAAGATTTTTTTGCTAAGAAATAAAATTACTAAATCATCGAAGTTTAATTTTAAAAACTAAATAATTAAGAAATACATTTCCATCAATTATGTTCTATTAACTGTAGCTAAGCATTTTCTTATAAATGGGCCTAATGCTGATGATATCAGCATCCATGGAATGTATTAACACGGTAGAAGATGTGCTGCTAAGGGAAAAAAGAAACCTAATTTATCTTCAGATTGCAGACCTCTGGGATTTCTGAGGTAGTAGAGGGCAAGTCAAAGGTCTCATGTTTTACAAATCTCACAAGCCACAAAACCATTCTATGATCACCTCCACTATACATTATTATTCAACATGCATACGTACATTTAAAACTTTTTAAGGGTTAAATATTAAATTATATATGAGCTCATAGAATATTACTGCATAGTCGTTTATTTTTAAAATAATATTTAGTATCTCTTAGGACTTAACTGCATTCTATTTACTTAACTATAAATAGAGAATAAACTTTACTAACCCTACCAACGTCATAACTTAATACACTCACCATTAATGATGCACATTAAATTGTAAAATAGGTTTTAAATGAAAAATCCAAGATATGACCAGTGATGGTATGTCCATGTTTGCAAGGCTATCACAGTAATAAAATGTAGAAAACTGAATCATTAACAACTTGTGGTCAACATCTGACATCCAGCTACCAGTTCTCTTGTGGACAGAAAATCTCATCCTAAAAAATGAGATGTTAGTAGTCCCACTCCATATCAGGAACATATCCATTTGAGTTTTGCTGTGCCCTTCTGGCTGGAATAAGCATACACTCTCTATTTTCTCCTCAAACTACCTTGCTCTTTTTCCCAGGCTCTTTCACTTACTCTTAGAAAAGCTTTATGCCTCCTGTCCCTTACAGTCAACCAAATGCTCATTTGTTTGCATCTCTTTAATAGCTGTGACACAGATCAGGCAGATTGCAAAGTCAATCATAACTATTATCTTGCTGAACTGGCTTATAGAATTAACTCAAGCATTTTTAGACTATTACCAAAGGCCTTCATGTTAGACTCAACTGCCTTTCAGAATCTCTGTTTCTATGTTTTCTACACACCCGAAACATAAGACCAATTAACAGATCAATAAGCATTTCCCAATGTGCCAAACATCTTTTCTGAGCTTTGCTCATGTCACTTCCCTTGCTCAGAACACTCTTCCTCATTTCATCACGTTATTATGCAATACATATTTAATTTAGTGCCTGCTACATTCCAAACACCTTTGTAGATTCTAGGGATAAACCAATGAGCAAAACAGTCAAAAATTTAGGATCTCATGGAGCTCATGTTCAAGTGGGATATGACATAATAAACAAATCAATAAGCATAAGATACATATGTCAGATGGTGAGTGACATAAAGAAAAATGAAGTCAGGGAGTAAGTAAAAGTGCATGAGGTGAGGGGAGCAATTTTAAATAGGGAGGAGAGAGAAGGCCTTACTGAAAAGGTGACATTTGAGCAAAAACCCGAAAGGGAAGAAGAATGAGTACTTAAAGACAACTAAAACAAATGCCTCAGGTGAAAGGAAAAGGAAAACCAAAGGTGCTGAGGTGGAAAGTACTTGAAGGACACCAGTAGACCCTGTTTAGCTAGAACAGAGTGAATGGGGTGGCAAACAGAAGAGCTCAAGATGCAACAGGATTTTGGAAAGGGGTTAAGTGGTGTAGGGTCTTACATTGCAAAGATTTCAGCTTATACTCAAATAGGAAACCATTTACTATATGGGGAAAACTGGAAGAAGAATAGCTTTGAAGAAATGAAGATCAGGAATTTAGTTTTGAACATGTCAAATTTAAGATACAGTTTATATATTCAAACGGAGATGTCGAGGAGGTAGTCAGATATCAGGATAAACATACAGGCTAGAGACATAAATGTGGGAGGTCTGTTAGACTCTCTTGCATCCCTTAAGATACAGCTTAAAAATCACTTATTCTGTAAAGTCATTTGTAATCCCATCTCCCCCAGTCAGAATTAATTTAATTTTGTTTATATCTTACTATAGCACTTATCACTATCTAATTTGTACTAAAAATTATTTTATATATGCCTGTCTTTTTCATCTGGAGAGATATGCTAACTAAAGAACTATGTCTATCTTATTCTTTTAATTCTAAATGCACTCTATATTAAATATAGTAAATAACCAAAAAATGCTAGCCTAACTAAACGTGTTTTGGGGGATTTCAATTGATTTCTCATAGTTTTCTTCTTAAAGGCAGGGAGCTAAATATCTATGACCTAACAAAACTTGTTCTTTCTTCTGTGTTATATATATATATATATTCCCAAGTCAAATTTAATCTTTCACTCTTTCTCTCTCATCTCACAAGACAAATCACCAAATCCTAGCAGTTACCTTCTAAATATGTCTTAAATTTATCCACATTTTTCTAGCCCCACTGGCACTACTGAATATAAGCCTTCACTGCTCCTTGCCTAATTAACAACTTAGGCAAGGATCTGAAACGGATCCACTCTGGGCCATCTACAAGGGCAATACATATTTCAACACCAATCACAGTGATCTCTTAAAAGCACAAAATCTACTCATGTCACTTCTCTGCTTCAGACTCTCCCAAGTCTCCCCACTGCACCCAAGATAAAGTTCATCCTCTTTCACAAAGCAGAAGGCCCCCCATGATTGGTCCTGAATTTCCTCTTTCCTCTTCCTTCTCATCATTTCAGATGCTGTATCCATGAGCCCAAGGAGCATGAGTCTACTGTACTAAACTGTTTGGACTTGTTTTATTGTAGGTATCTCCCCTACTGCAAAAGCCCACTGAAGGCAAGAGTTATGTCATATTTGGTGCTATATCACAACCAGAGTCTGATAGTGGATAAACACAATTAAAATACAAAATTTTAAAAGTAAATGATATCTCAGGGTTCCTCCAAACTTTTTAATCTAATTTACTTTTGTACAGCTTATATTTTAATAATATATTATTATATTAAATTCAGGGTTTCTGAAAAAGTATGGTTCTCCAACAACCTCTGTTTCAGATCCATTTACTACTGTCCCCATTCCAAAGTAATGAACCGGGGTGACATTTATGATTCCTTCTATGTTCTAGTACAGAGTAGTAATCATTTCTACAGTACAGAAAGAAAAGAATTTAAACTGCAGCAAGTCAGATTGTACTTCACCATTAGATTGAATTTATCGACACTAAAGGTATCTGAAATGAGTACACAACCTCAAGAGGAAGGGAAAAAAATCAATGACAATAAATTGCTTAGAAAAGTTTAGATATTTGCCCAATATTTAGATGTAACTGTCTAGTCAAATTCATTTAAACTTCATGAGTCTGTAATTTGTTACATAAAATTTGGTCATAATAATTCAAGGTTCAGGTTGAAGAAAATAATCTATTCTGAATCCTAGTTTCTAAATTTAAGTGAATTTTAAAGATTTAAAACACAGAATCTACTGTGGATTTTAAAATATTATTTATTACAGTGATGATTCTCCAACCCAATTTTAATACTTTGCATTTCAGTCTTCAAGATTACAGATTGTTGGTACTAATTATCTGTTTATTTTTAGATGAAGTACACATCAGAAACATCATTGTTTAAAAAGAGTGAAGGCATTCTTTCCATAAGCCCAAACTATCGCTTGATGTGATTCCAAAACAACGCCCTAAATCTGCACTGCCCAATACAGCAGCCACTAGCCACAAATGGCTATTGAACACAAAATGTGTTGCAACACAAAATGTGTTGCTAGTCTCAACACAGATGTGTCATGTAAATAGAGAAATGTTAAGTATAAAATACCACTGGAAGACTTAGTATCAAAAAATGTAAAATATCTAACAATTTTATATTGATTATATATTGAAATAATATTTTGGAAATATATGGTTAAGATAAATTATTAATTTTTTTTTACTTTTAAAAATACAACTATGAAATCATTTAATTACATAGGTGGCTTATATTTGTGGTTTGTATTATATTTCCATTGGAGAGTAGCTCTAAGCCTACTTAGAAAACTGATCAACACTACTGATCTGCTTCTTCAGGCAGAATAAAGGCCATCATTGAGAGGTCAGATCTGAAATGGAATCACCAACGATGCAGAGAAATACAAATGATACACAAAACTTTTTAAAAACGGTAAACTGTGCTATAAATAAAAGATTGCTTTAGTGTAAAAAAAAAAAAAGGTCTCTTTCTTCTTTAAAATAAAAATAATTAACATTTTTAACCTTTATTTCATAGGAATAACCTCAATTTTGGGTAATATTATTCTTTGAGTATTGGTAAAATTTAAGAAAGAGGGATTTTAAGATACTAAAGTAACAACTCCCCCTCAGCAAAAAAACAAAAAAAAAAAAAAAAAAAATTAAGTTATCAGAAATGTTACCTTATTCTTATTTTTTTCTTTCTGAAAAAATTTAAATCTTCTACATACCTTACATTTCATTTTTGGAAAATCTCACAAAAACATTTTGCAGAATGTATACTATATTAATCAGGCAAGGTATGCTTTAGGATCTACTCAATAAAATGATTCCTACCACCCCACCATCATATTTCACCATCTGCTCTCTACTGTTTAACATTTCTTTAGTATTTCTAGGAACTCCAGCAAGACAATACAAATAAAGTTGACAATTATAACTAATAATGATTCTACCTGAAATATGTGATAGCTGAATGAAATATTTATGTTATTATAGTAATTTAAGTGTGTTCTTATACATTTATCTTTATTATAATAATTTAAATATGCTTTCTAAGGTGTCAAAATGTAACATTTAAAAAATAGGATCAAAACAACAACAGAGGCATGATTAAATCCCTCCTGTTCTAGAAAGACCAACCAATAGGAGGTTCTTTAAATAGCCTATATAACCATATATTATATAGTTGTCAAAGTATTTGAAAGTCACTAAGTTTTAGGGCCCTAATTAGCTGGTTATCAATATAAAAATGGGGGTAATTTATCAATGCCCTACTTACTATCCTACAGATATTAGGGCATGGGGGTGGAGATGGAGAAGAAGGAGAATATACACTTTGGTGGAAAAATATCAGCAGGCCTCACAAAGTAAGTTCTGAAAAAATTTCGAGCTTCCAAACATAAGAGGGAGCTGGATTTGACTCCATATTAGTTGTGATAAAACAAGAATAATAAGAAAAAGAAGAAGAAAGCTAAAGAAGAGCAGGTGATTTCTTTTGATGTTATAGTTGTTTTGTTTAGGTTTCTTTTTCTTTTTTTTTTTTACAGGTAGGGTATTTTAAAGAATTGTTAGAGAAAATGAAACCAAATACAAACTAATTAAAGAATCTTGAAAGAAAAAGGCTGAGATTCAGGAAGAAGAGAAAACAAAACTACTAGCATCTATCATATGTACCTCCTGTCCATCAAAGCAGTGAACAGGAATGCCTAGCACAGATAGAGGCAGAAAGCTGAAGATACCTACTATTGCTGTTATAAAGCAGGAAAAAATAATCCTCAAATTCATGACTTCATTTTTGTTTATATTTCTAGTAGCAAACGTAGGTATGAGGTTAAAATTTGGTCATGAGATGCTTAACAAATCAAGGAATTTGGAAAGAAAAAAAACCCACACATAAGTCTTCAATTTCATAACAAAATGTCAGGCTTATCAATATTTTCATTTCTCTTATTATTTCTCAAAAGAGTTATATAAGTAATTAAACAGTTTTGAGATTAGAGGTAAAATTTAACAAAATTATTAAATCTGTTAACTACTCTTATTTATCTTTATCTACACATCTAGTTCAAAATTATTTACTGGTGAATTTTAAAGAATATGATATATAATTTTCAAGAGTGTATCAGAGTATATTATTTGTGAGATCAAAAACCCTGTAGATGTCCCAATAAAAGATTATTTTTGCATACAATAGAATCTTCTTTAATAAAGTATCTTTCACACAAGCAATGTACTCTACAGTAAGATGTGAATACATTTTGTAGACTTGAAAGTATCATACCTAAAAGCAAGATGCAATTATCATTACACTGAAAAAATTTTTAAGTACTCTATAGTAACATACACATTAGTAGAACTTTTCTTCTTTTGGACTCCAATATTTCTCATCTGGCACTTATTTTCTCTCATATGGTATAATTATTTATATACGTCATATTTCTCTATGGAATTATAAGGAACTTCAAAACCATAGGGATATCTCATTATACTTAATAGATCTAACACAGTACACCTTGCAGAAAGAGACACTACGTTAAAAAAAAAAAAAAAAAAAAAAAAAAAAAAAAAAGACTATTTCTGTGGGTAGAAGCAAAATTCTAGTAAGGATTATATTAGCTACTGTGCAAAGTTTTTGATCCTTTGATCTTTCATGCATATAGAAAGAATAACTCTTATTTTGCTTTATTAATAATGGAATCCTTTACTAAGCAAAGTCAGGTATGCATTTAGAACCAGCGGCAGGCAAAACACAATTATTTTAAGAACAGGTACATAGGGTATCTAAATATCTATGTCTGAGATTTTTCTCATGGTATTTTTCAGACTATAGTAATTTTATTCACTGAGTTTGGAATTCCAGCCAGGCACAGTGGCTCACACCTGTAATCCCAGCACTTTGGGTGGCTGAGGCAGGAATATCGCTTAAAATAGTTCAAGACCAGCCTGGGCAACATAGGGAGACCCCACCTTTACAAAAAATAAAAAATTAGCCTAGTGTGGTGGTACATGCCTGTGGTCCCAGCTACTCAGGAGGCTGAGGCAGGAGGATCACTAGAGCCTAGAAGGTCGAGGTTGAGGCTACATTGAATCGTGACTGCGCCACTGCACTTCCAGCCTGAGGGACAAAGTGAGACCTTGTTTCCAAAAAAAAAGTTCAGAATCCCATTACACATGGTGCCTTACATGCCTTACATCCACACTACCTACCATATTTTCCCTTCAACAGAAAGATTCTAAAGAGAAAGAGGGGAAAAAACCACTCTACAACGACAGACAGAGAGCGAGGAGGGAGAGATTCTGATAGAAGAGAGACAGTCATTTAGAACTTACAGGGAGAGGCCAGGTGCAGTGGCTCACGCCTGCAATCCCAACACTTTGGGAGGCTGAGGCAGGCAGAGCACTTGACGTCAGGAGTTCCAGACCAGTCTGGCCAACATGGTGAAACCCCGTCTCTACTAAAAAATTACAAAAAACTAGCCATGCATTATTGCAGACACCTGTAATCCCAGCTACTCGGAAGGCTGAGGCAGGAGAATTGCTTGAACGCTGGAGGCGGAGGTGGCAGTGAGCCGAGATTGTGCCATTGCACTCCAGCCTGAAGGACAGAGCAAGACTCTGTCTCCAAACAAACAAACAAACAAACAAAAACAAAACAACAACTACAAAAACTCACAGGGAAAGACAAGAGACAGAGACAGAGAGAGAAATGCTATAATTCTTGGCCATTCAATTAAGGACTTCATCTTCTGAGATTTATCTTTAGTAAATAGCGTTGCATGGCAGTAGAGAAAATTTTCAACATTCATTCAACAAGTAATACATTGGCAATAACAACAATAAAACAAAACATTTCTGTACCTTAATATCAGATGTATCACGCTGACTGTTTCGCCAAGCTCTGGAAATTGATGAAAAAGTTCGATCTGCATGATCAAATTTGCCTCCTTGCAAATTTAGGAAATAAGTTGTAAAAGGTTCCTAAAAAATAGCAATTAAAAAAATCCATAGGTTCCCTCATGCATAAAAATGTGGTTTTTATAAATCCTTAGAACTAAATATTTTAATGACTAATAGGTACTAGCTAGTAATATAAACTAGGTATACAATGAGAATTATATATAAATTATTACATTAATGTTCTCAAGTTATTTTTCCCTCAAAAGAAATATTTCTAAATATTTCAAAAATTTGGTATTTGCAACATTTTCTTCAGGTAGCCTTCCTTTCCAAGAATAATTTATTAATATCATGCAGACATAAATTAGATGTATTTTCTTCATAGTACAGAGAATAATCCAGCATGTAGTTTTCCTACTGTTATGGCTCAATATTTAATTTATGATTAAGAAAAGAAAAATGTTTGGATGATTTAAAAGCCTCCTCTTAGTTAAAGAACACTTAAACACATATTAGTGGATAATTGCTTGAAATTAGCTAAGCACTATAAATTACTTCTAGGATTTATGTCTGCCTGTATCCTTGTAACAAGCTTTAATTAATGATGTGCTGCTAATGCTTTCCCAAAGACATTGCTTTCTAGTAGATGAATCACCTTTCAATTTCACAGAAACATTTCTTGTTTAACCAATATATTATCAATACACGACAGCCTTAGTTTTACCAACAAACTTACCTTATTCCATTTGGGGCAACTTTCCAAAATACATAAATACATGTCTGTGTTAGTAACAACTTACTTAGTTCTTATTTTAATAAACTGCATTTTAAAATAATTTATGTTACAATTTGGAATCTGGTAAGATAGCAACCATCTGAAGGGGCAAATTTAAGAAAAAAAATTCATACAATTCCAGATGAAACATTTTTAAGGCAATACAAACCAAATGAGATATAGAGATATTTATAATTAGAACTTCAATCATTTAAACTGACTTTTTTAGTATTCAAAAAAAGATGCTGATGAGTTCTAATTTTTGCATATCCTTAACAACATTGAATTTATT
This sequence comes from Papio anubis, assembly GCF_008728515.1. Taxonomy (NCBI): domain Eukaryota; kingdom Metazoa; phylum Chordata; class Mammalia; order Primates; family Cercopithecidae; genus Papio; species Papio anubis. Next base: position 38,954,459 of record NC_044978.1, on the reverse strand, counting down.
TAGTCATGGTGCATTATTCAAATTGAACTTACTATTCTTAGCAGCCATGCAAGAACAAAACTTGCAGTTGAGTAATGAGTACCATAGTGAAACTTTGGAACTTGATCGTCTTCCCATGATTCATAGCGCTCTGCGAAGAATGCTGCTCTTTTTGGGTTCAGGGCTCCTATTGGCTGCCAATAGGCAGGGGAAAAACAAAGAATACATAAATGTAATCATCCTTCACATCTTCCTGTCTTGTGATGATATCCTACTGGTAGGTATAAAAGTGAATTTTAAAAATATATACTATTTAAGCTGCAATGCAGTATCATTTCGGGAGTAAAAAGAAAAGCAATTTTTTTTCAACACAAGTTAAACACAACATATAAGTAAGTGAATGGATGAACCCATCATTTCTCCGTAAGTCTAGTTTTAGTGGAACATAGGTGTTTAATCAACCCATAACAAGCATCACATAAAGACAATTACATGAAATGAAATATCAGATATACAACACTTTGGAAAGCACCTATAAAACCTCATTTAGTTAATTAGAAGCAACAACCAGAAACAGAATCTTAAAGCTGAAGGACTGATTTATAATGGGTTCTTAGAAGAGGATGAAACAAAACTGGGAGATAGGTGAGATGGAGTACAAGAAAGAAATTGTGAGAAAATAGGGTTAAGATATAACTAGAAATTTCTACTAGTGTGAGTGAAAACAAAGGATAAAAATATGCCTGTATATCTATATAGGATACACACACACATATACACACACACATATATATATGTATATACTTTAACCAGACGATAAAAATATGCCTGCATGAACTATATATATAGTTAAAAAAAATAGTAGACAGATTATGAACTTATACTGGAAAATAATACTTTACAGCAGAGGTCCCAGAGCAACATAGCAACATGGTCAAAACCCTGAGCTCACTGGAATGATAATAATACTCATTCAGAAGGTTGTTTTGAAAGATAAAAATGAGTAGGTACATTAAAGTCCAACAAACTATGCCTGACAACATTCAATGAATGCTAACTATGGTTTTTAAGATAATCTTTTAGAATTTGGGTAAAAGAGTTTGAATGAAATAATTGCCTTTAGCAAATTGCTTAGCATAAGATAAAGCTTAATAGATGTTAGTTGGTACCTGTATCTTTATTGTTGCTACTGCTGTTGTCATTTAGTTAATACATGAACTCCATTAAATAGCAGGCAAAATTCTGTGTGATCATGCCTATGCATGTACATTTCCTTATGAAGACACAGAGAATATGCTTGAGAGTCTCAAAGGAGTCTAAGGCTCAAAAAATGTTAAGATCAACTGCTTTAAGTAACAATTCATTCTCAAAAAAAATTCTGATCTCTAGAAAATCTCTATTCCTTATTCAAAATGTTTAAGTACCCATTCACTGAAAAAGATATGATATATAAGATTACTTCTCTTAATAAGATACAGAGGCCAGGTACAGTGGTTCACACCTACAATCCCAGTGCTTTGGGAGGTCAAGGTGGGAGATCGCTTGAGTCCAGGAGTGCAACACAGTGAGACCCTGTTTCTACAAAAAATTTTCAAAATCAGCTGCGCATAGTGGCATGTCCCTGTAGTCCCAGCTACTCAGGAGGCTGAGGTAGGAGGATTACATGAGCCCAGGCGCCTTAAAGCCTACAGTGAGCTATGATTGTGCCACTGTACTCCAGCCTGGGAGACGGAGGGAGTCCCTATCCTGTCTCTAAACAAACAAACAAACAAATAAATAAATAAATCTTTATTTTAAAAAAGATACACAACAGTCTTTTGCCTTATATAATTTATGAACACCTATTAGTTAATCACTCCTTATTTATAAGAGAAAGAAAATATCTGATTATTTGTAGAGAAAATGTTAAAACAAATAAATCAAAAATATTGGTTTAAAATGGATGCACTGAGAAATATTTTATTGAAAACGAAGCAATGTTCAGACCAGTTTTTAAACTGCTTTTCATGTTATATAATTTTAAGCAACATCTTAAATTTATCATTTTGGTTATCTTTATCAAATTAATTATTTTTTCAAAACTATCTTTGGCATCACTCTCTTTCAATAGCTTGGTTTTAATAAATATTATATTTTAAGGCATGTTTTCCTTTACAAGCAAAATTTTAAAAATCTTTAATTACTATTTTAAGTCAGTTTCACAGTAAACTAATTTAAATGCTATATTTTAAAGCATTAGTTTCTGTACAAAAGAATCATATCTGACTTACTAAATATGTGCCAGTTAAGAATGGAGCTGACTCCAAGGATTCTTTCTTTGTTACAAAACCAATTTGAAATGCCTTTAAATGTATTTTAGTTGCTGCCCCTAAAGAATGAGCCATGGAAAAGAAAAGAGAGAAGAAATAAAATCACTAGAAGACAAATTATATGAATTAAAAATAGAATCAATGCTCCTTTTGTATGGTTCTGCAGCATATTAAGTATTCACTTTATCTGCTCCTATTTTTATTACTCTCCAAATGAATAACCCCCAAAATCAATAGTTATAGAATCACGTTTCTTGAATATAATGCTAAAACCAATTAGGATTGATTTCACTAGCATCTGAAAAAAAATGGCATCTTGCAGAGATCCATATTGGTAGAACCCACAGTATTGATTTTGGCTGTTATTGTTACAGTTGGTTTCTGAAGCCTGCTATAGGACAGCTATCAAGACATACCACATTTATTTGCAAGCATATAAAAAAGAAGTCCCCAAATAAAAGAAAGTTAAAAAAAAAAAAAAAAAAAGACCAGTGGAGCTGTGCAATGACAATGATACACTATCAGCTTACTCAGAGAAGTTACAGTGGGAATACACACATTGAATTATACATTACGCGAAAGCACTGATTTATTGTGGTAATAACATCCACCTCATTAAAAGATTCTGCTTTGCTGCAGTTGGAAGGCTACATATTGTTTACTGCTATAAATTAATGGCAGTGCAAAGAAGACTGTGGAACCATCCTAACAATAGATCTGTAATGACAGTGCTGTATATCACAGCTTCCTCAGCAGCTTCATAATAAAATGGAGACAATGTATTGAGCTAATACATTCTACCATGCTGGCCCATATTTTTCTGACAACTGCTTTAAAAGATGAGCTGAATTCAACTATGTTATAATGCCGCAAAACATTTAACTAAGCAAGAGTCAGTCATATACCAAAGTGCATCAAAGCATTTTTAAAACATTGTCTAAATCAGCATTTCAAGATGTTTATTCATCTCTGCAAAAGAACAAAAAGTAAATGCTGATGAATCCTCTTACTTATATAGTATATTAAGAGTCAAAATTATAAGTCAGTTCGGGAAGATGCTAGCACCATCATCCTACATAGAGCTTACTGTACAATTTAACAAGCCTGACAAAGTATTTTTCTTAAAAAGCAAGATTTTAAAGGAAAGTGACTCAAAATACTGGCCATTAAAAATGGTCATAATTTCTTTTAAAAAATCAGTAAAAATAAGTATTGATTAGAGAGTATAAAAGTGGTATAATTCCAGGTAAACACAAATAGCTCTAGAATACAGAAAAATAATTTTAAACACTATAAAAAGCTAACAAATAAATAGAATTATAGAAGGTTTTCTTAACTCTACAAACTAAGAAAAAATCTCAATCACAATACAATGAAAAACAGGTTTAAGTAAAATAGAATAGAATAATTTGAAAGTTAGAGTATTAGATCTAACAACAAAATATTATGTTAAAAATTAAAGGACAGGCGCAGTGGCTCTGCCTGTAATCCCAGCATTTTGGCAGGCTGAAGCAGGAGAATAACTTGAGCCCAGGAATTTGAGACCAGACTGGGCAAAATGGTGAGATCCTGTCTCTACAAAAAATCAGAAATCAGATGGACATGGTGGTGTGCGCCTGCAGTCCCAGCTACTTGGGAAGATCGCTTCAATCCAGGAGGTTGAGGCTGCAGTGAGCTGTAATCGTGCCACTGTACTCAGCCTGGGTGACAGAGTGAGACCCTGTCTCAAACAAAACAAAAAACAGAAACAAAAACTTAGCTTAAAGTGAGAAAAGACAAATGAAAGAAAACCAAAACTCCTGAAAATAGTATGAATAGCGAAAAATCACATATTTAGGATATTTTAATAATTTCACAAACAGCAAAGTTGACATCTGTAGTAGAATGATAAGTACTCTGCTTATGAGACAGTAATGATATCTTTCAAAAAAGGATATGCAAAATAAAACTTTAAAAATTAATTTTGTAAGAAGACTGCAATTAAAAAAACATTTTTTGTTACCTTCTTTGAGAAGTAATTTTACTAGTTAATAAAATCCCTGCATATAAAGTGATCTGTTCAGTGCCTGGTACGTAATAATAATGATAATAATTATTATTTTTTTCAGGTTATTTGATGAAGAATATTTAATTAAAAAGGCACGAAGTAAGCCTGATGAAATTAGTGGTGTCTATTAGGAAAGACTGTGATTAAACATCACAATCCTCTAAAGACAAAGCAGGATAAGAACATGTAGTACTGTGGATGATCTGTAAGAAGCCTAAGAGTACACAGTAGTCCCCATCAATGAATTTTACTACCTTAAGAACATAATCAAAACAAAATTACTTTTCAAAAATCCATGGGCCTCCAAAGTTTACTATGAAAAGCGTAAGAAATATCAGGCTACTTATAATCATCTCCTACTACATTATTTAAAAACAAACAGTTTGAATTAACAGACTCCTTTAAAAGCACATAACAGACTTTGGTCTAATTATTAATAAAAGTTAGCTGTAAAAAGAAAAGGTACCTGTTTTTTCTTTCTTTATTAAAAGTTTAGGAACTCTTACCTGAAGTTATCTAATTAAGAACAATACCTCCAGCTTACATTTTGTAATTTATTAAACATTATTATACATTCTCATAATAAATAGGTAATCTAGATATTCCTATTTTATTATTAAAGAAATGAATTATCTAGCTCAAAATCAACATAAATCTAGAAGACTCAAACCTAGTACTCAAAAGCCCTTCTCTGGACCATGTTATGTATTTAAAACTATTGTATTACAAGTTGGTTTTCCTAATTTCAAAAATTTGCTGTAATCTCAATTTTTCAAATATTTCTTTACTTAACAGGTTGATTTAAAGGCCAATGTAAGTAAAGCACTTAGAAGCGCTCCTGACAAAAACAAACAAACAAACAGAAAGAAACTAACAAGTGTAGCTGCTATTAATGCGGTTATTACCATAACTATAATTCCTTCTTTCCTTTTGAAATTTATGTATGAATGATTACAATTTATATCAACCTTTCAGAAGTGAAATTCCAAACTACTGGACCATACGTACAGTTATTGAAGGTAAGAAAGTTCTGGGAAATTGGCAAGAAGTCTCAGATTTTTTACAAAGCAGAGATTTGATTGTGTCAGCTAACTTCTCTTTTAAAACCCAAATGTCTCAAGGAGTTTTTCACACCTTTCTGTAAAGGCTTTCTTTGGAAAACCACTGAACTCCAACATTTGGAGATGAGAAGCAGAAAAGACTGGGGTTAAAGAAAAGGGAAAAAAGGTAACTCTAAACCAAAATACTAAGAAATAAGGTGCTTGAAAATGCTAAAGCATAATATTTCATCAAGATACATTTTGTGGGTAAACAGAAGAGTGAAGAAAAGATGTCAAACGTGAAAAGAAGCTTAGGAAGGGGAGGCAAAAGAGCAGGACTACTTTGCAACCCTGCTTAGGATCCTGATGACTGGCTGAAAGCCATCTGCCAATGTAATCTTCATTTGATATGACAGGGAAATCAGAAACATTCTTTAATTTTGTGATGACAGGTAAAGCGTTGCTTACAGTACTGAAGACGGTGTATGCAATTAGAAGTTATATGTTATTTCATTCTTCCCTAAAAGTAGGCTAGGCCACAGGAAACGAAAGAAAACCACTGCAAAGTAAGGGAAAAAAACTAGCAAGGAATAGAATACAAGATGGCTGAACTCAATGTTCTTCTATGCTATAAAAATGTCAGGTTAAAGGACAGAATATCATCAAGCATCTGATATATGTTAACAGATTAAACAAATTTCAAATTCAGAGAATAAAAGGATACACTATCAGGAAATGTTACATCATAAAAGATAGTCATTCTTGATTAGGGAATAATGATTTGGTTTGAGAAGACTCCAGGAAAAAACTATGATATACATGTCAAAGGTGCCATTTTATCTGATGACAGTGCTACTATTTGCTGAATATAAGCAAAGGTTCTACGAATCTTACATAAATCATCTCATTATCTTTACAACAACTCTTAATACACAGACCAATTAGCATCCCCAATTTGCAGGTGAAAAAAACAGTCGGGATGAAGTAAACAACTATCAGTGGTTGGTTACCAGCCAGTGGCAGCAGCAAGATTAAAAGCCACCTCCAACCAAACTGACTAGCAAATCTCAGAGTGATTTGGGTTGCGTGAACTGCTACGCTGCCTCTGCAAGGCCATTAGAATCCTTTCATGGGAGCTTTAGATTAAATGCTCTTTTGAAAAAATACTATTAAAGTTTTTATCCCTACCTATATAATGTCTGTGGATATTACCTTAGAAGAAGGCATCAAAAATGAATTTTTTAAAAAAGCATATTTTATCTTGGGGACATCAAAAACATGCTTGGCAAATACAGTTTTTTTAAAAAAAGTAAACAAAAAAGGTAAATGCTGTCACCAAAGTTTATTGCCTTATCTTCCTTTCAACTTTTCTATTTTTTCTTTTCTATCTTTTCTGTGAACCCAAATGAGAGCCCTTAATTTTCTGTGTTGCTGAGGCTTTTTAGAGAAGCCAATGAATTTGATTCCCAGTGTCTCCATCACCTGTCTTCCTCCCCAACTACTCTAGTGAAGAAAATAAATAAATAAATAAATAGTGTCTGTCATTTCAGCAACATTGCCACTGTCAGGGGGTGTAGCAACTACTTTGTTTCAATTGTAACAGCTTTTTTTTATCTAAATGACAAGTATAACAAGCAGCCTGATCAGCATTTTCACTCAACCTTGGCTTTTAGGGTATTTCGTTATATGCTATATACAGCTGAAATGGTTTGGCACTTATCTTCACATGCTCTAGATTTTATTTAATACTGTCAAGAAAAAAATTTCATCAGCACACCACTATGGCTTTTAGAGCTAACAAATAAGCACTTTTGTTTTCAAGTACCAGAACACTTTTTAATCCCTTGAAAACACACTTTTTTACGAGTGGCATTAGATATATACTCACTACACCATTTCAATTTAACAAACACATCTTGGGAAAAAGAAAGTATTCCATTTTACTTATTGTACCTATGTAGAAACTAAATCATTTCAAATGCTTGCACTGATAGATTTACTAGTGATGTCTTCATAGTTCTATATTATTCAGCTACACAGTATTAAGTAATTTTTCTATAGGTGTTTATCTCATTTTGAGAAAGTCACATAAACTGTTAAAAATAAACTATTAATCCAATGCCACTGCTGAGCTAAATGCCTATAACAACCCAATAAACAGTCCAAAAAATTCAAGGATAATTAATAAAAATGTTTTAAGTTATTATGAAAATGATAAAGAATGCTGATATAACAAAATCTATGCATTTGCAGATATATTCACCTGCCCATTTAACAAACCAGTTAAGGCCATTAAAATCAAATAAATCTATATGCTTTTAAGACAGGTCATTAGTAGTACACATATTAATGTTCTGCTAGCTTCTATAAACCAGAAACATAAAACAAAATTGGGAACTACCTGAGAAACATTCAGCTTTTGAAATTCATTTTCTATTTGCTTTGAAAGTCATCGGAATATAATAAAACTAGTTCTAATTTCAGAAACTAACTCTCTCTCTCTCTTTCTCTGTGTGTGTGTGTGTGTGTGTGTGTGTGTGTGTATGTATGTTCAACGCTGAGTTGGGAAAAACTGTGTGCTTATTGTTTAGCTTAAGCCTGGGCTAATGGCACTAAATATTTCAATGATATGCATGTGAAGCACAATAAAATATCATGATTATAGAAAGCAAGGAGGAGTCCAAATCCATAAAAATTAGTAAAAATAGTTATTTTATTCTGTTTTAGACTAATAAACTGCTTTTTGGGAAAATAGTAAATCTTTTAAAAAATATGTTTATTTATTTAGAGACAGGCTCTCACTCTGTTACCCAGGCTCGCATGCAGTGATGCAGCCATAGCTCACTGCAGCCTCGAACTCCTAGGCTCAAACGATTCTTCTGCCTCAGCCTCCTGAGCAGCTAGGACTACAGGCACATGCTACCACACCAACATAATTCTTTTAGTTTTTTGTAGACCCAGGCTGGCCTTGAACTCCTGGCCTCAAGCAATACTCCCTCCTCAGCCTTCCAAAGTGCCGGGATTACAGCCATGAGCCACCACCTTGGGCTGGAAAAATACTAAATCTTAATACAAAAATTAGACATAAAGTAGGATAAGTTAAAGATGTCAATATATAAGGTATGGATGGAACTAGAGGCATTATGTTAAGTGAAATAAGCTAAGCATAGAAAGATAAATATCACATATTCTCACTCATATTTTGGAGCTAAAAAAAAGTGGATCTCATAAAGATGAAGAGTTAGACTGGTGGTTATCTGAGGCCAGGAAGTGTAGGGGGGAAATGGATGAAGAGAGATTGATTTTAAAAATTATGTTAAAGAACACAGAGACAGGCAGGCATCTGAGTTGTAAGGCATTTTAAAACTATAGTGGACTTCAAATATCAAACAAGGAGATAAAATATTGTTTGGCAAATGTAAACGAGCCTATGTGGTAGCTTTCAGAAGAAACAGGGCAACTGGAATCAATTTAACAAGATAATCTCTAATGATTCCATAAGTGCAACAGAAGAGACTCTAATAATTCTCATGACTTAAGAATAGCCATGGGTCATACATAAGAGCTGGCAAATGTTGATAACACTTTTGGAGTTGATTATTAGCAATGTGAGGCCTGACAGGCAGTTACATTGCAGTTGTATTCCTAGAAAAAGCCCAGTCCCGGCAAGGAAGGTCAGTGATATTCAACCTCTAAGACGATCCCCAAAATGAAGCCCTTACATCAAAAAGCAGACCCTGCTAAAATAGTCCAGCCCCTGTACATTCCTCCCCAGTGCCGCTCTCAAGGTAAGCAAAATCCACTAGTTGAATAAAAATGGAGCAGCCAGATTGCTGACCAAAAATCTTGCTCCACTGCTGGAGAAATCAGTCAAAAAATAAAGGCCGATGAGATTCAAAAGTGCTATCTAAAATTTACCTTATTTCCTTGTGCAAGAGGATATGTTGGGATAGTCATCAACATAGAGAACTTACATTTTACCCTTTTTAAAATGAAAATTTTATTGTACTTTTCCCTCTACAACTATATATCTGCTCTACTTGGTGGGGTGGGAGATTAAATTTAGTCATTTAATTGTAGTACAGTGATAATCAATACTTATGAGGGACTAGAAACAAGCCAGTGAAGCTCGGATTTAGAAACCACTGCACCTGCAATAGCTGGACAGGTTTTGGGCTGCCTCTACAATTTAAGACAAAAAGAAATAAAATGTAAGCATAAAAATATAACAAAAAATCCTCTGTTCAATTTATAAGTTACTATCAATTGGAAAAAAAATAACCTCATGTAACACAAATCATATGAAATAATTTTATGTGTCAACTTGACTGGGGCACAGGGTGCACAGATTAAGCATTATTTCTTGGTATGTCTATGAGGATGTTTCCAGGTGAGATTAGCCTTTAAACTGGTGGACTCAGTATAGATTTCCTTCTCCAGTGTGGGTGGGCATCATCCAATCTATTGAGGATCTGAATGGAACAAAATGCAGAGAAAGGAGGAATTTGCCTGTTTTTTCCTATCTCACTGCTGAAGCAGAGACAGCTCATCTCATCTTTTCCTGCTGTCAGTCTGGGATTTACACCATCAGCTCCCCTGGTTCTCAGGCCTTTAGACCTGCAATGAATTACACAACCAGCTTTCCAGGGTCTCCAGCCTGCAGATGGCAGACTGTGGGACTTCTCAGCCTCCCTAATCACATCAGCCAATTTCTCATAATAAATCTCTTTTTGGATACAGATACATAGATATCTCCTATTGGTTCTGTTTCTCTGGAGAACCTCAAGATACCACATCAAGAGGAAATGAAATTAATTCATAAGGTAAATATAGAGTATTTCTTCAAATTTTGAGATCAATATTGAGATTACAATCACTTATAAAATAGAATATAAAGTTTTATAAACTACCTCATTCTGGTAATAGATGGCAAAACTATGGTTCCACCATCCACACTCCTTTTCCCAAATGGAGCACCTTTTTAAAAACATTCAAATTTGACATAATTTAAGAAGCTCCTTTAAAAAAGTGATTTAACAACATGTGGATGTCAAAGAATGCACTAGACAATTCATAGAAAGAAAAGCCTAAGAAGTCCATTAACCATGTATCCAAAGTGGGTAATTTCATATTTAAAAAGCTATCTAAGTTGACTATTTCCTATTAAAAGGAACCAGAGGTCCTTAAAGAAATCGTGGATTCTAATTCTGGGGCAGAAAATATACAAAACAGCCTGGGACAGACAACTTGTTGTACCAGAAGGCAAAGGATTTGTCAAATATTAATGGGATTGTATCTAAGGGACATAATATCCTTCTTAAAGAGACCTCACTGGACAAAGTCGTGGCAATTTCAGTACCACAACGAATAACGCAGTTCTACTTTCATATAAAAATGTAGCAAGTATCAAGGAATGTTGCTCTCATTTTAACAACAATAAAAAGACTATAAGATGATAACCACTTTTGTACAATCAGAATGCTGAGGTAAAAGACAACTAAATGAAGTAAATTCCAAAAAGTTACAGGCCTCTTACAAACTGCTATAATTTTGGCAAAACATGGGAGGAAGAGGTAGTCAACATAAAAGTAGGTAAGAAGAACGCCAGGCATGGTAGCTCATGCCTGTAATCCCAGCACTTTGGGAGGCCGAGGCGGGTGGATCATCAGAGGTCAGGAGTTTGAGACCAGCCTGGCCAACATGGTGAAATCCCATCTCTACTAAAAATACAAAAATTAGCCAGGCATGGTGGAGGGCACCTGTAATACCAGCTACTCGGGAGGCTGAGGCAGGAGAATTGCTTGAACCCAGAGGGCAGAGGTTGTGGTGAGCCAAGATCATGCCCTCGCACTCCAGTCTGAGTGACAAGAGTGAAACTGTGTCTAAAAAAAAAAAAAAAAAAAAAAGGCAGGAAAGAAGAATCTGCTAAAATTATTTATAAAGAATTCTAAATACCAATGTTGGGTGAACAGATCAACTTAGAAACACAAGGGAGTTTGCATGCACTTCTAAGCTCTTTTCCATAGGGCTCTATAGGTGGCTCATGAGAGAGAATATGACTGAGGCAAGGTAGAAAACCAGGGAGGGGCTCTCTAGGTGACACAGGCACACAGGATATGATTTACAGTTACTGGGAATGGCAACAAAACACAATCTCATTCCCCTAATCTTTCTCTCATAGGAATCAAAATCCTTAAGCTGATGGGAGAGGAACACCAAACTCTCATCCCAGGGACTAAGCAAGTATCAACTTGCACATGGGGAAAGAGTGGGAGCAAAACTAATCTACTACAGGAAGAGGGATAGTAGCAAAACTAATCTACTACCCTGTGTACCACCCCTAGGACCCAGGCAAAGATCCGCTGCTTCTGGAGTAGGGTAAAAGCAAAAGTCCTTTCAGGAAGACATGTCCTGCACTGATGCAAAGAAGAGGTCTGCTACTACTAGGAGAAGGATAGGAAATTCTTTCCTGTGGATGCCATGAAGGGTAGACGCAAGAACACTGAGAAGGTCCATCCCTGATGACCATTTAAATGGGATCTACTTAAGAATGAGGATGAACCAGGAGAACTGAGGAGCTACCCTATCTACCCCCCAACAAGCCTGGAACTGAGTTACCAACAACAGCAATCTAATTCTGGAAAAAAACCCAGAAAAGTACATAGAAAAATGTCTCTGTGGCACAGGCATAGAGGGTCAGCTAGAGAGTAGAGCAAGAAGAGTGAGAAAAGACATCCACCACCCAGGCCAAATTCTTACAGAGTTTGCACTGTATTTTAGGGTAATAATAACAATAACAAACCTAACTAAGCTCATCTATTGACCAGATTGACTGAACTCCCCACACTAACTACGTGACATAAGAAGAAGCATATATTTCCCTGGGCATAAAATCTTATTCATATCCTAGCCTATACTGTTCTCCTATCTCAGATAAAATACAATCATAAAAATAATCTAAAAGAAGCACATAAAGGGAGACAAAGTACAAAGAACTGATGTGTAGAATAAAAAAAAAAAAAAACAGCAAGAAGGTAGATTTAAGCCAACCATATAAAAAATTACATTACATGTAAATGATCTCAACACCCCAATTAAAATACAGAGATTGTCAGATTGGGCATGAAAGCAAGGTTCTATTATATGTTGTCCATAATAAAAAAGTTAAATATAAAGCCATAGACAGGCTTCTTAAAATAATAGAAAAAAAAATGCTGCAAGTAATAATCAAAATAATACCCTCATGGGATATTAACATCAGAAAAAGTAGATTTCAGAACATGAAATATTACTAAATATAAAGAAGGACATTGCATAATGAAAAATGAATTATTTTATCAAGAAAATATAACAATTTGAAGAGTGTATGCACTGTATTAGTTTCCTAGGGCTCGTATAACAAAACATCACAAACTAGGTGGCTTAAAACAATATAAACTTATTGTCTCACATTTCTGGAGGCTAGAATTTTGAAATCAAGTTGTTTGCAGGTTCACGCTCTCTTTGAAGCCTCTAAAGGAGAATCTTTCTTGCCTGTTCCAGGTTCCGGTAGGCCCAGTTGTTCCTTGGCTTGCAGCAACACAACTCTAATATCTGCTTCCATCAACATATAGTGTTCTCCCCCTGTATGTCTGTCTTTATATGTTTTCATACAAGAACACCAGTCATATTGGATTTGGGCCCACCCTAATGACCTCATCTTAACTTGATTACATCTTCAAAGACCCTATTTATGAATAAGGTCACATTCATAGATACCAGGAGGTTAGGACTTTAACACATCTTTTTGGAAACAAAATTCAACCCACATCATGTACCCAAAAATAAATGTGGAAAATACATAAAATAAAAACTAACAGAACTTTGGTGAGGTGGGTTGGCTTACACCTGTAATCCTAGCATTTTGGGAGGCCAAGGCAGACAAACCACTTGAGGCCAGGAGTTCGAGACCAGCCTGGCCAACATGGCGAAACCCTGTCTCTACTGAAAATACAATTAGCTGGGTATGGTGGCACATGCCTGTAATCCTAGCTACTTGGGAGGCTGAGGCATGAGAATTGCTTGAAACCAGGAGGCGGAGGTTGCAATGAGCCAAGATGGCACATTGCATTCCAGCCTGAGCGACAGGACAAGACTCTGCCTCAAAAACACAACAAAACAAACAGAAAAACTAACAGAACTGAACGAAAATACAGAAAAATCTAACTTATACTTGGAGACTTCAACAGTCTTCTTTCAGGATTCAACAGAACAAGTAGAAATTAGTAAGAATACAGAAGACATCAGCAACGACATCATCAACCAATTTGACCTAATTGATATTTACAAAACAATACTTAACTAAAGAAGAATATGCACTCTTTCCAAATGCACATGGAGCATTAATCAAGGTAGACCATATTCTGAGCCATCGAACAAATTCTCACTAACTGAAAAGAACTGAAATCATACAGAGTATGTTCCTCAACCGCAATGGAATTAAACTAGAAATAAACACAAGAAAGACACCTGCAAATCCCCAAATAGGTGGTAACTAAACAACACACTTCTAAATAATCCATGGGTGAAAAAGAAATTTACAAGAGAAATGAGAAAATATTTAAATGGGCTCAAAATAAAAACAATATATAAAAATGTGTTGGACCCAGCTAAATTAGTGCTTTAAGAAAAATTTGTAGCGCTAAATGCTTACATTAAAAAAAGTCCTTAAACAGTTTAACATTTCCACCTTAAGATACTAAAAAGGAAGATAAATTAAATGTAAATCATATAGAAAAAATATAGTATGGAAAGCAAAGATCACAGGAATTGAAAACAGAAAAAGCAATAGAAAAATAAATAAAATCTCCAGCTTGACTGGTCCAGAAGGAGAAAAAGAAATAAATGCCAGCATCAAGAATGAAGGAAGGGACAACTGAGATGAAATAAACAAATTTTGTGAAAGATGAAAACTACCAAAACTCATTAACAAAAAGATAACCTGAATAGCCCTTTATCTGTTAAGGAAACTGAATTCAAAGTTTTACAAAAAAACCTTCCCAGAAACAAAACTCTTGGCCTAAATGGCTTTACTCATGAGTTCTACCAAACACTTAAGGGTAAAATAATGATTGTATATCATCTTTTCTAGGAAGCAGAAGAGGAAGAAACAACTTCAAAATTCATTTTGTCATGTAAGCATTACCTTGATGCCAAAACTCAACAACATTACAGGCCAATATCCTTCGGGAACACACATGCAAAAGTTCTTTTCTTTTTTTTTTTTTTTTTTTGAGACGGAGTCTCGCTCTGTCGCCCAGGCTGGAGTGCAGTGGCGCGATCTCGGCTCACTGCAAGCTCCGCCTCCCGGGATCCCGCCATTCTCCTGCCTCAGCCTCCTGAGTAGCTGGGACTACAGGCGCCCGCCATCGCGCCCGGCTAATTTTTTTGTATTTTTAGTAGAGACGGGGTTTCACCGTGTTAGCCAGGATGGTCTCGATCTCCTGACCTTGTGATCCGCCCGCCTCGGCCTCCCAAAGTGCTGGGATTACAGGCGTGAGCCACCGCGCCCAGCGCAAAAGTTCTTAAGAAAATATTTGCAAATGTGTTCCAGCCATTTATTAAAAGGATAATATATCACAATCTGGTTTATCACAGGAAGGAAACACTACACAATCAGCCAGTGTAATTCACTATACTAACCAACTAAAAAAGAAAATGCAATCATCTTCAGAAAAGGAATTTGATAAAATTCAATACCCAATTATGATGAGGACTCTCAACAAACTAGTTATAGAAGGGTACTTCTTTGGGAGGCTGAGGCAGGTGGATCACAAGTTCAAGAGATGAAGACCATCCTGGCCAGCATGGTGAAACCCTGTCTCTACTGAAAATACAAAAATTAGTCATCTGTGGTGGCAGGCATCTGTAGTCCCAGCTACTCAGGAGGCTGAGGCAGGAGAACCGCTTGAACCCGGGAGGTGGAGGTTGCAGTGAGCCAAGATTGCGCCACTGCACTCCAGCCTGGGCGACAGAGCGAGACTCTGTCTCAAAAAAAAAAAGACAAGGGAACTTAACCTAATAGAAGCATCTACAGAAAAGCCTATAGCTAATATTATACTTAATGACGAAAGACTGAATGCTTTTCCCCTAACACTAAAGACAAGGCACTCTCAATATTTGTTAACATTATACAGCGCAGTAAGTCTTCATTTCACAATGCCATTTATGTAGGAAGTCCCAAAAAGTCTACAAAAAGGCTGCTAGTAATAATAATTGAGTTTAGCAAGGATGCAGAAGACAAGGTCAATTTACAAAATTCAGCTGTATTTCTACATACTAGCAACAAATAATTGGAATTAAACATTTTATAACAAGATTAAAAACATGAATTTTTGAAGGTTAAATTAACAAGATATGTGTAAGAATTGTATGCTAAAAGCTATGGAACATTTGAGAGAAACTAAAGAAGGACTAAATAAATGGAAAAGACACTATGTTAATGAACTGGAACATTCAATATTGTTAGTACATTATTTTTAACCCAAATGTTCTACAGATTCAATTCAATCCCAATAAAAAATCTAGAAGGCTTTTTAAAAATTATAAATTAACAGGTACATTCTCAAGAAGAAAAAAGGCTAGGACAGTCAAACAATTTTTTAAAAGAAGAATAAAGCTGGAGGGTTCACAAGACTTTATTACATGATTTACTGTAAAACCACAGTACTCAAGACTGTGGTACTGGTATAAGGATATACTGATTGATTGTGCAGAACAGAGAGTCTAGAAATAGACCTGCACATATATGGCCAATTGATTTCCAACAAAGATGCCAGGACATCTCCAGAGAAAAAGTTTTTCCAACAAATGGTGTTAGATTAATTGGACTTCTACACACAAAAAAAGAACCTTAACTCTTACCATGAACCTATAATACATTCTAGACAAAAAATAAGTAGCATTAGCAGCCACAAAACAGAAGAGTAGTAATAATTCTGTTTGGTCCAAGTTGTTTTTAGAAAAGCCATTAACACCATTGGGTCAAAATAGATAGTCAATTACATAATCTAAATCAGCAGCTTCCAACTTTGTCCTGTAAGATAGTCTCTAATATATATACACGTACACTGTCTATTCACAGACCTCTTGCAACAAACCCACAGTCCCCTCAAGTGACCAGAGCTCACAGGTTGGGAACAACGGGCACATCTTCATCTTCCTTTCTACCAGTAAGACACCAGCAAGTGTTATCCATTGAACACTGACTCATCTTTAATCTATTTTCTACCTTTTTCTGTACGAAAAATTCAACCCTAAATGTAAGAATTCATATTAGTCCTTCATATTTCACTTGAATATTTCATGTGAATGTTTCAATCAAAATGATTTAAAAGTTTTTTTTTTCTTTTTTTAAGACGGAGTCTCGCTCTGTCACCCAGACTGGAAGGTAGAGCGCGATCTCTGTTCACCGCAACCTCTGACTCCCTGGTTCAAGCTATTCTTCTGCCTCGGCCTCCCGAGTAGCTGGGATTACAGGCACGCACCACCACATCTGGCTAATTTCTGTATTTTTAGTAAGAGACAGGGTTTCACCATGTTGGCCAGGATGGTCTTGACCTCCTGACCTCATGATCCACCCGCCTTGGCCTCCCAAAGTGCTGGGATTACAGGTGTGAGCCACCGCGCCTGGCCTTAAAAATTTGTATTTTAATTTGTGTACGGTAAGCTATATGGTCAATTTGTTATATTAGTGAAACTGTTGAACAAGTCAGAACCTGGGACAGAATTCTAAAAAGATGCCCGAAAGAAGGCAATATCTTAAGTTTTTAAAACAATTAAACAATAGGATTGTAGAATGATTTGAACAGTTATTAATGTTACTAATGACTATTAATTACCTTGTCTATATTTCAGACAGGTAACACTCAGATATTAAAATAATTTACTGAGATAGGTCACACCAGATCTATAACTTTCCCAATTTACTGGCCTAATCAAAACTTTTATTTTTCTTTTTTAAAATTTTTAAAATTTCAATAGCTTTAGAGGGTACAAGTAGCTTTTGGTTATGTGCATGAGTTATATAGTAGTGAAGTCTGGGCTTTTAGTATACTTGTCACCCAAAGAGTGTACCATAGGTGATTTTTCGTCCCTCACCTTCCCCCCAGCCTTCTCCCTTATAAGTCTCCAATGTCCATTATACCACTGTGTATGCCTTTGCATACCCATAGCTTAGCTCCAGCTTACAAGTAATAACATGTGGTATTTGGTTTTCCATTCCTGAGTTACTTCACTTAGGATAATGGCTTCCAGTTCCATCCAAAAACTTTTATTTATTATTCTTAATTTTTTTGATGTTTGGTGTTTTTTAATTTTTAATTTTAATTTTTATAGGTAGTTTGCGTATATATTTATGGGGTACCCAAGATGTTTTGATATAGGCGAGCAATGCATAATAATCCCATGTAAAATCAGGTGTCTATCCCTTCAAGCATTTATCCCTTGTGTTACAAATAAATTATACTTTTAGTTATTTTAAACTGTACAATTATATTATTTTTGACTATAGTCACCCTGTTGTGCTATCAAATATTAGGTCTTATTCTATCTTGCTAATTTTTTTGGTACCCATTAATCATTCCTACCTATACCCCATCCCCCACCACCCTTCCCAGCCTCTGGAAACCATCCTTCTACTCTCTATCTCCACTAGTTCAATGGTTTTGATTTTTAGATGCCCACAAATAAATGAGAACATGTGATGTTTGTCTTTCTGTGCATGGTTTATTTCACTTAGCATAATGACCTCCAGTTCTATCCATGTTGTTGCAAATGACAGGATCTCATTATTTTTATGGCTGAATAGTACTCCATTGTGTATAAGTACCATATTTTCTTTATTCATTCATCTGTTGATGGATACTTAGGTTGCTTCCCAATCTTGGTTATTGTGAACGGTGCTGCCAACAAACCTGGGAGTGTAGATACCTCTTTGATACACTGATTTCCTTTCTCCACAGTATATATCTAGAAGTAGAATTGTTGGATCATATGGCAGCTCTACTTTTAGTTTTTTGAGAAGCTTCAAAAGTGTTCTCCACAATGGTTGTACTAATTTATGTTCCTACCAACAGTGTACAAGAGTTCTCTTTTCTTCACAAGCTCACCAGCATTTGGTATTGCTTGTCTTTTGGACATAAGCCATTTTAATTGGAATGAGATGATAGTTCATTGCAGTTTTGATTTGCATTTCTCTGATGATCAGTGATGTTGAGTGCCTTTTCGTATGCCTGCATGCCATTTGTATGACTTCTTTTGAGAAATGTCTATTCAAATCTTGTGCCCATTTAAAAAACTGGATTATGAGATGTTTTCCTATAGACCCATTTGAGCTCCTTACATATTCTGGTTATTAATCCCTCATCATATGAGTGGTTTGCAAATATTTTCTCCTGTTCTGTGGCTTGTCTCTTCACTTTTTGATTGTTTCCTTTGCTGTGCAGAAGGTTTTTTAATTTGATGTGATCCCATTTGTCCATTTTTGCTTTGGTTGCCTGTGCTTATGGGGTACTACTCGAGAAATTTTTGTGCAGACCAATGTCTTGGAGAGTTTCCCCAATGTTTTCTTGTTTCACAGTTAGAGTTCTTAGATTCAAGTCTTTAATTCATTTTGATTTGATTTTGTATATGGTTAAAGACAGGGTTCTAGTTTCATTCTTCTGCATATGAAGAACCACTTTTCCCAGCACTATTTATTGAAGAGACTGTCTTTTCCCCAGTGTACTTTCTTGGCACCTTTCTCAAAAATGAGTTCACTGTAGGTATGTGGATTTGTAAAATCTTTTCTTTTTAAAATAAATAAGTTAATGCAGTTCAACGGGATGTATATCCCAGTAAAACTACTGATTTTCTTTCCCTCTTACACTAAAAAAAACTATTTGTCTATTCTAATTTTTATGTAGAGCCCACAATAACATGATTTTGTTTGCAGAATTTACTTCTTTCCACTTCCAAAAACTTGCTTCAAATGATAAATTTCGGATTCACACTTTTTAAAAAATTCCTTTTCTGAAAGTAAGACCATCTAAAAATTAAGCTACAGAAAAATGTTTTCTGATTAGTCTTGTATAAACGTTTTAAATATAACATGCATGCAATTATAAAGGTCTTTAAAAGTACAAACAATTTAATTCACTTCTGTTTCTGGAAGAGTCCTCAGAATAGTGTAGAAAAAAGACGCCCAACAAATACTTAACAATTATTTGAACAAACACATTGAATAGAACTTGGAGAATAAAGAATTGGACAGGAATTTGAACATAAGAATAAAATATATTTATTACATTATCCACTGTAAAAAACCATAGTACATATTCACACACAAAGTAACTTTTAAAATCATAGGCAAGATAAGAATCAGAAGTTGACACATGCAAGTATATTTTAAAAGCTATAAATGCATACCTGCTTTTTAAATATTCTACTAAATTTACTTTCTATAATAAAAAAAAAAATAGCCATGCCTAAAATCAGGAGGATAGTTACTGCTACTAATTAAACTTAAAAAAAGTTTCCTAGGTGTTTTGGAAATAGTTTCTATGTAAATTTACAGTAGATATTCCCTATTCTAAACCTACCTCAGTTTGTACACCCAGCACCAAACGAATACAAAGCACTATGGGATAAAACTAATAATGCTATGCAAATAAAACAATTCATTTATAAATAATACTAAATAGTCACTCCACATCACAGTAACTTAGCATGATCAGAGAATAAATACTTAACTTTGAGGAGGATTACTGACTGGCAGTGTGTTGCTGGTATATGTCAGGATTATTCATCACCCTGACAGTAATATTAACCACAATCCATTTCAGTTGCTTCGGTTTATCATTTTCTGACTAATGTTAAAAAATAATGTCATTGGAGGCTGCTTGAATTAAGTGTAGAATTAACGTCTGTTAGAGTCATTCAAAAACTTCTATTAGAAAATAACTTCTACAGAAAACCAAGTCTGCTATACAGAGTACTAATGCTTAAAAGATGTAAATTTAGAAACACAGTCACACAAAATAAATAGACTACTTCTATTTTAAAAACAAAACTTCAACAAATCCTGTAAATGCCTTCTAACATCTATATACATGTATATTCCTTAAATATATATGCTTCCACTTTCCTGAACTTAGTATTAAATTCTACGTAAAGAGTTGCACAGACATATTTTAAACTAACATGCCACATTGAACAAGTAATAATTCAATTTAAAAAGGTCAGTGTATCCATGAAAAATTTTCTTCAGGGTTTTATAAATTAAATAGCTACATAGTTTGCTACATAGGATCCTCAAAATTAAGTAATCTGCTAAAGGTGCCTCTACTTATAAATGGTAACAGTAATATACAATTCTATCTAAATCCAAAGATTCCCTGCTCTGGTCTAATTTTATCTTTCCAGGCTGTTTTCTGCACATCATGTTGATATTCCTTTTAGAAAATATCTGCACTTACCTTACAACTCTTCTATTAATTTTTATACTGCTCTTTCTTATTTTATGATTATTCACTTTCCATAGCATAATTTTCTTGTTCTATTAATGCAATAGTTTTCTTTTATCTGAGAATATTTATTCTAGTTCTTTTCTTTAAAAAAAAAAAAAAAAACACTTCTTCTTCATAAATTGCCTCTGTTTCTTCTGGTTTTGTTTTTTCTATTTACTTTGGTCTTTGTCATCTTTCACATTAGAGGCTGTCTTTAAATGTTTGCTAATACTTGGCTGCCCCTCCATTTTTAAGAATGAGACACTGAAGAGCTGATTGAAGCATATAGAGCATAAGTAGTGATGTGAACTGGTAGACTTCACTGAAAGGAAATCAAGTGGGCTCTAAGTAGGATCCCTAAATGTTTTATTTTTTTAGGTGTTTTCTTTTGAGCCAGTGAATATGTCCAAAGAGTAATACAATCTTCTGTCTTATGGGGTGAGGATGGTATAAACTTAGCTGCCACAGTTCTAATAGCATGACAGCAGAAAGGGTCTAGGGGCTTTCATGACTTAGTACTTAAAGCTTTCAGTTATAATCCTCCTGTTTTCCATCCTCTACCTTAAACCCTCCTTCTGGTGTGCTTGGTGTTCTCATATCAGAAATGCGTCTAGTACAATTTCTCCAAAAAAGTCAATCTCTTACTTTTTGACAATACAGAGGGAAAAGTAGTTGGATTTTGGAATGAAACAGATATAAAGCAAGTTTTCAATTTAAAATGTTCTTTCAGATTATACCTAAAGTCTACCAGTTTACTGATACACAGATCTGAGATCAAATCCTGAGCTTACCACTTGGAAAATGTGTGACCTGCCAGAATTCTTTAACCTCACTAAATCTTAGTTTCCTTATCTCTAAAATAAAGATAATAACACATTTCTTACAGGGTTATTGAGGGAATTAAAGGAAACAGCATATGTAAAATGCTTGTCATAGTGGAAAGCATCTATTAGGGCTTCCCTCACAATCCTACAATTACATTGGGAACTTCTCACATATCATTCTTATGCTTATTAGACTGCAAACTTTCCAAGGCCAGACAATGTAATTTATATCATAATCTCTAAAATCAATGTGGCATACAACAGCATCCATGTTTGATGCCAAGATTAAAATATTTTTAACATATTATGTCAGCCAATAAAACATATCCAAAACATAATCAAGTATGGGGTAATTTTTAGTTTCTTTCTTTGCATTTATATTTTATTTAAACAATTTAAGATCTGTTATGTACTGTTGTAGTATCATAAGATGTGTTTCTTTTTGTAAGCTTGAATTCCTTTGGCTTCACTGAAGCCCAATAAATAGAAAAACGAAGTAAAAGCCATAACACCTAACAAGTTTAAACAATATTCCCCCCACCCCAAGAGTGTTCTTTTCCCTCTGTGACATCTAGATGGTATATTGATTCCTGGTGTATCTGTTACAGAGCAGACTAAAAGGACTGGCATTCATCAGAAACAGCACTTAAAACTTAAAGAGATAAAGAAGTGCTGTCTGATCAACAACAGTTAAATGTCGGTAGTCAATTCCAGGTCAAGATGTATGTTGTATATTAAATGTGTGTGTTAGAGAGAAATATCTCACAAATAAAAATACACATTCAAATGGTAGGAGATAAATGAAGGAGAGAAAAAAAAATCACTTACTTTTCCTGAAAGGGAGAGAGAGAAACAGAAACATATACTAAGCACAAACAGGAGCAACTCAGCAATGAGTAATAAATTCACTATGGTTCTGTCACTCAGTTCTCTTCGGTTTTGTCAGCATTTGCTCTTTTAGAAATATTTGGATTCAAACTAGGGCAATGTAAACTGCTAGGTTAACAGAGTGTGAATAGTCTAGCATTGTAACATAGGTTTAAAAACAAAACAAAACAAACATGATTTCTTATAGCTTAGGCAAAAATTTAAAATTCTGTTTTAGCCGATTTTCCTGATTCCTATGTTGCAAGACAGGAATCAGGAGATCATGGTGCAGGTTCACTTTTTTCTACTTTTTATTTTCCTGTTTCTGCACTATGGACCAAAATAACAGCTCACTCTGTGGTTACAATCTAAAGATGAAAACCGGATTTTTCTTTACCTTGTTCCTCAAACTGTCTATTTTTCTTCATTTTAGAAATGTGAGTTGTAATTAATAAAAAATAAATATTTGCTTTACCTTGACCATTCCTGTTTCTCCCTAATCTTCAGCTTATTCTTTTACTAGCATAGTAATGACTTCATTTTATTCTTTCATATCTTCAGAAACTAGCAGTCCATGGCATATTACAGTACTCAATTAACAACCAATAAATGAATGAACAAATGCATAAGCAGTAACACTGAGGATCCTCTAGTTTTAACCAAATATTCAGCTTTTTTTGTAAAATAGGTTTAATCAAAAAAGCCTGGAGCATAACCTGGGCTAAAGACAATAAGAGTAGCGCAATTCGAAAAGAAAAAAAGCTTTCCGTTTACAAGCAATAGCATGTTGCTTGTATGTACTAGGTACTTCAGCACGAGAAGTGAAAGGTAACTTGATAAATAACATTAAAATAGACCCAGCAACTGATGCCAAAAGTGGAAGGCAGTATTAGCATATTACAGAGTTTCTCAAACTTTCTGGGCCAAAACTCACATTAAGAAATATGTTACTTTAAAAAACACACATGTATACACACTCAAACAAACTGAGCAGAAGATTTATACAATAAGCACAGTGATGTTTTCTCTTTTATGTTATGCTACGGTATCCCATTCATTTTTTAAAAATGCAGTTGTTAGCTACAGATTGAAAACTTAGTGTTCAGATTCTGAGTCTACCTATGTGCAACTTGACCCATTGGTGCATTAGTTTCTGCCTCTGTAAAAACAATAATGATGTTACCTACTTAAAGGGATTTTGTGATAGTTAAAGGAATTACCATGCACAAAACACTTAGACAAAAGCCTGGCACATAGTAAGTGCTCAATAAATATTAGTTAACAATAATAAAGTGGCATACTCCTGTCTTGTGAATTTCATAGCCAAGAAAATTGGGTTTTCATTGGCAAGTGGAACAGTTATCAATTGCATTTCAATCCAAGAACACACTGGTTTTTTGAAAAGGTACCCAGATTACTGTAAAAATACATACTATATATTCTAAACTAACTACACTGATCAACTAGAAGAAAATGATTGCCTCAGATTGTCTTGGTTTCCTTCTCTCAGAAAATTTGTTTTACACAATCACTTTCCAAAGTAAAGAAAAGATAATAAATCACAGGTACAAAGGAAATCATCCTAATCTACAAAGGAAGTCCTGGTACTGAAAAACTCAGCCATCATAATTTATTTTTATGGTACGACATTTTGTAAATATATTCCTGCACTGATTATAATTTCTTATAAAGAAATGTCAAAAAGAAAACGTTGAATCTTATCTCTTCCAAGGAGGTTGTCAAAATATAAAATCAATGTATGTTTATAAAATATGGATTAATGTCACTCCAAATTCTATGCATGGTTAGATCTGTCTTCTCATCAGTCAGAATTTCAGACTACTGATGAAATAACTGGGAAAGTAGAGGGAAAAGAAATCAACCTCAAAATTGATTCCTACCTTTTTCAGCTTTGAAAGAATAAATTAAACCATTTTATGCTAAATGAGGACTTTTTCAATACAAGAAGAGATTTAATTTTCATCAGTCTTTCAGAATAAAATAGATCTGATCTCCTCAATGTACTTACAATACTAATTTGGAATGATTATAAAGAGATATTGTACATGGAATAAAAGCTTATACATTAAAAAAGACATTTTTTACATTGCTCCATTCAGCCATTTTTTTTCTACAAAGAAGATCAGAAAAATAACACAGAAGAAAGGATGCTGATTACATTAATTCAACTTCAGAAAGAAAATTCCCAGTGCAACATGGAAGACATTACCAAACAAAATTGTAGCTTTGTATGGAAGCTACTAAAAGTCCTCTGAAAAACAGCTTTGGGGAAATTAAATAGATATAAATATGCATAAATAATTCAACACATTTTAAAGCCAGGCAGGTTATATTATCCACTTAAGAATGGAGATAAGATCTGTTTGTATTCTACATTAAGCTATGCATACAATGTTTTCTAAGATTTCACAAATTTATTTAAACAAACAGTAATGTTTACAAAATGTATACTATGGGACAAATTTTAATACAATTCTATTATAATCATTATTTGTACTGATAGAGTTCATTTATATATGAGACGTATTTTTGAAAATGTGTGCATAAATAAATATTTGAAAATTGAATCACACTGTAAACATTTTGGCAAGCCTTAATACTACAAGGAATGAGATACTTTTACCAAGTAAACAATCACAACTATTTTATATGTGCAAAGTACAATTTTCAAATATCTGATGTGCTTGATTATTTCACTAAATGCAGTTGATTCCAAACTCACTTATTTCATCAATATTTAATGAAAGCAATTAGTACTAGTAGAATTCCATTCTCATGAACCTGAATGACTTTTGCAGCATTCACATTACCACTGGTTTACAGGAAAGGAGATATTAGTTGTAAGACAGGTGGTAGAATATTAGAGCTCCACACTTCTTCCCAGACCTACTAATTACGCTACTGTTCACTATCCAATTGTGTGCCCTTCGGTTCTTGTTGAAAGCACTTTTTATAACTATTCCTTCCTCAGCCAAAAGGGCAAATATTTCACAAAATCTCTAAAAATATAAAAATGGATGCCATTACAATTGAAGTCACAAAATTACACAAATGATATTTCTTATGTCTTTGTTTAGTGGATGTGGACATATCTGGATAGAGGTTAATGAAAGCAACAGTTTTGTCTTGCAGCCCCTCACCTTTTTACTTTTAATGTAACAAAATAAAAAAGCAAAATTACTATTGATCATCTAGTGGGGCATAAGGTAACCTTATTTCTCATATCCTGAAGAAAAGGCATGAGTTAAAATAACATTTTACCCACCCAACAAAAGTATTTGACAAGTTCCTTAGGTACAGCTATAATATACAAATAAAAATAGATTTTAATAAAGGATTCTGTTTAGCTGGCCACTAATCTGCAATAGCATTTTTCTGATAAAATTTCAATAAATACTCATAATAAAAATCATACAGCCTACATAATAAAATTGTTCTGGAGGCTTCCTTCTGGTCATTTAACATTTTTAGTAGAATAGAAACAAAGATGAGGGGCACAGAATGGAGGCAGTTGGTAAAAAACGATGGTGTTAGGAGGAGGTAAAAGAGTTATGAGAACTTTTGTTCAGGTACAAAGATGGAGGAAGAGAAAAACATATCCTCAAAAACAAAACAAAACAAAACAAAAAACAATCTCCCACTTGTCACCATTAGCTGCTATTTCATCAAGACAGAATCATGAGTCCAGCCCACAGTCCATCTTATTACTCATCACATCTTAAAGAGATTTCTAAAAACTCATCTAAAGCACAAAAAACATCTGAATAAGCTGTGTGCTTAAATATAAGTCCAAACTGATGGATTCAGCCCTGAAACAGAAGGCAATATTTCTAGGACTCTAGAACACGTATTCATATATATGTCATTCATTTTGTGAAGCACATTTTATATTCTAACAAATTCACCCCCCAAAAATGGTATTTTTACTTTTGCAAACACAAAATTCAAACTGTGGAGACAGAGTAGGGTATAATAGCCTGAGGATTAAAGAGCTGCCCAGTTTTTATTATTGACCTACTGCATGGCTCATTACACAAGTCAAACTAATACAGTCCTCATTTATTAGACTACAGAGCTCTACAGAGTCCATAATTCTATGGGGTCTTAGAACAAATATGATATCAATGTGTAAGGCCTTCCTTTTCTTTTTAATTTTTTTAAACCAACCATTTATTATTCCTCATGGTCAATGGGTCAACTGGGAAATTCTGCCGATCTGGGCCAGGCTTTGTTGCTCTTAGTTGGACTCCTTCATACGTTTGTGGTCAGATGGCAGGTCAGCTGAGGATTACCTTGTTAAGGATGGCCTAAGCTGCCACAGCTCAAGTGTCCTCCGTGTGTCAGTCACATCCTACCAGCAGGTTAACTTGGAAATGTTTAGGCATATTCTCAAAGTGATCACAGAGAAGCAAGAACAAAAACACACAGGCACTTTTTCAAAGCTCTAACTGTTTCTAGTTTGCTAACTTTTTTTTTTTCCTGCTGGTTTCTCTTTTATTAATGGAGGCAAAATATATATAACATAAAATTTACCATTTTTAAATGTACAGTTCAACAGTATTAAATACATTCACATTGTTGAACAATCATCACCGCTATCCATCTTGAGAACTTTTTTCAACTTGCAATCCTAAAACTCTATACCTATTATATTAAACACTAACTCCTCATTCTCTCCCTCACCCCAGGCCCTGGCAACTAGTATTCTACTTTTTATCTCTATAAATTTCACTACTCTAAGTACCTCATATGAATGGAATCATACAGTATTTGCCCTTTTGTGACTGGCTTATGTCACTTAGCATAACATCCTCAAGGGCTATTCATGTTGTAGCATATGTCAGAGCTTCCTTCCTTTTTAAGGCTGAATAATATTACATTGTATGTATATGTCATGTTTTGTTTATCCATTTTTCTGTTGATGGACATCTGGGTTGTTTCTATTTCTTGGCTGTCATGTGTCATGCTGCTACAAATATGAACATGGGTGTAAAATTATCTGTTCTTATCCCTACTTTCAATTCTTTTTAAGTTTTTGAGAAACTACCATACCGTTTGACATATAAGCTGCACTATCATACATTTGTACCAGCATGCACAAGGGTTCCAATTTTCCAAATCCATGTCAATACTTGTGATTTTCTGGGTTTGTTTTCATTAACAATCTTCCTAATGGTTATTAAGTGGTATCTTACTGTGATTTTGATTTACATTTCCTGATAATTAGTGATGTTCATTTTATCTCATTGGCCACTTGTATATCCTCTTCGGAGAAATGTCTATCAGGTTCTTCACCCATTTTTGAATGTTGTTGAGTTTTAGGAGTCTCTATATATTCTTGATATTAATCCCTTATTAGACAAGTGATCCACAAATAAGGCTTTCCTCTGAAAATTAAAATTCCCTTTTAGAGTTCAATAAGTAGATATAGCAAATGGTACAATGTCTTAGCTCTAAGCACTATACTAGACACAAGAGATACAGAAATTAACAAAACAAAATCTTTGTATTCAATGATTTTGCCTAATAGGGAGCACAGAGAAAAAAATGTTAAAATTATAATAAATTATGAAATGTATGATAACAAGTATATGGAAAGTACCCTGGGAGTTCAAATCTCTAGATAAAGAGAAGAATAAGAGCAAAAGAACAAGAGGTAAACATGAGGCATTACAAGATCAGATGACACAGCAAAGATGGGGACAGAGACAGAAGATGTGGTAATAAAACAGACAATGGCCAGATCCTAAACACTATTGTTTGGCATGAAGAAAATGTTAACCTTCATTTTGACATCACTGGTAACTATTGTGATTGTCTGGACTGTGTGAAGAAGATCCTATCCTGTGGACAGAGAGTAGGAATTGCTCCTGAACATCTTCCTGGAATGAGTAAATAAAAGAACACACTCTTAGAGTCCCTGGGCTCTAAGTAATGGACACTGGATATGTTGAGTGAACTTGCACTTCTCATGCTGGGATCTGCAGACACTGGGCAATGATCCTCTGACTGAGACTGTGAATCACTGAGAGCCCTGTATTTCTGCTATGATTGGGTATTCAGTGGAACTTTATATAAACACCTGTGGCCTAAGACAGATTTAGAAGAGTTAAGGGAAAGAACTGTGTATACCCTGGAAAAAAGTTAGTACTAATAGCAAGAAATCTGGTGTTGTGAGAATGTAAGAGTGACCTACAGGAAAGAAGGACTAATACTGGGTCAGGGTACAGACAGGGAAGGCCAAAGAAGTAGAAGACATAAACATTTGTTAGCTGTTCCTAGAAATTACTAAGGAAAGAAGCTGTAGGAAAAAGACTGGATGTTCTGCTAACCTAAATGAGGGTAGAGACTTTGTACTCAGATATTAAAGGAAATACAACTCTGAATATAAGTTGGAGGAATCAGTTTGAACCCATGTATTTCATCCTAAATTTTTTCCTAGCACTCTCTAAAAAAGGGATAGAAATAATGACAAATTCAGTAGCAATAAGCAGAATAGACAAAACTGTGATCTCCAGATATTAATTCCCACTAGAAGAGGTCCCACCTGGGCTCCTCAAAGAAATAGAAGATCCTATACTGGGCCAGAAAATGTAAGGGTTAAGACTAGAGTGCCTTACCATACCAGAGATCATGAAAGTTATCAAAGACTGTAAACATGTGTCAAAATGTCACAGAAATAACTTCAAGAAGCTCCCAGTGGTCAAAGAAAGAACAACTGAATATCAGTAAATAACTGCAATGGATTGAAACATCAAATGCATTTAAATCTATGAGTTCATAAAGATACTTTTTTAATAGTCAGTTGGGTACCACTGCAGAATGCTAGGAATCAACTCAATATTTTGAAAACTGTTATGTAAATTAACAGAAAAGAGTAAGAATTAAACTTCTATCCTGTCTTTTCTCTGCAATGTACCACTGGATACCCTAGTAGTAGAAGAGAGGAAATGCCTCCTTATAGAATGAGTCCCATAAATAAGTGAAATAAAAGTGATATTTTAAATACTACAAATTTGCAATGCTTACTAAATTAATGAATCCATGCACTGAATATCAGTGCTAACATCACAAAAGAGAAGTAGTGTTTATCATGCACATTAAATTTTTCCATTTGAAAATACTGAAAATATATTTAAGAGATAATTATATTAAAGGTACATATTTGAAAAAAATTTTTAAGTTAAGTAAAATAACTGAAATCAATCCAATTTATTTTTATATGCCAGACAATTATATTTCAGATGATTACTGAGAAATTACCTTGGACAAATCTCTGAAGTTGGTGGGCAAGGTAAGATCCAGTTCTTCTGATTCATAATTAGTGATGACCCAAGGAAACACTGGATACTGATTTAAGTCATTATAACTCCGGCCTGATAGGGAAAAAAGTTACTTGTAATTTATAATTTTAAAAATGAAATAAACCGATTCAGTAATTTAATTTCCTAAAAATAAGATTAACAATTTTTGATTGCCAGATATCATTCTCAGTATCCATACTTTATCTCATTTAATCCTCACAACAATCCTACGAAATTATATCATCTCCATTTCACAGATGAAAAAATTGAGTCACAAAAGGTTAGGTAACTTGCCCCAAATCACACAACTAGTAATGGTCAAACCATATTCAAATTCAGATTTTCTGGTCCTAAGTTTGTGTTCTTTTAAACTACATTCGACATTTTTTTATCACTTGAAAGCCTGCCCCAAATAAAATACTCTTTTTTAAGACTTTAAAAAGCTATTTGTAATTCTCACAGTTTTTCAAAACAAGAATCTTTTCTCTGCCATTAATAATCAACCAACCAACTAAGCAATCAAGTTTAAATGACTTAACCCTGGTGGACATTCACCGGTCATCTGTAAAATGACGGCATTGCACTAAATAACTCTGAAATTTCTGTGGTAGTTTTCAAATCCTATAATCCTCTGAAAATAACGTGCAGTATTATCAATGTTGCTTCCTTACATGCCCAAATGCGGCTACATGCTCCTCTATACCTCTTTCTAATGACATTCAATGACCTATTTAGATTTATTAAAAATACAAATTACAGCAAAAGAGGAGGTAGTCCTTCTACATACGTACAGCGGATTTTTGGATATTACCTTTTTGGGATATTACCTTGGATATTACCTTTTAGGTAGCATAGTGGATGAGATCATTGTTTCTGGAATCAAAATGCTGGTGTTTGAATCCCAGCTCCTATTTACTAGTCTATGCCTATTTTTAGTTAGATTTAACATGAACAGACTTTTATGGCAAAAATATAAGAGAGACAAGTATATTAATATTGTTTGAATTCCTTTCTTATTATATATTCTATCATTTCCATTCCTTTTTCTTTCTCAAATATGTACTGATGTCATATCAATACATACCTGAATATTAAAGTAGTTCTCTGCATATACTCTTGGTATCCAAGCCTTTTTTATGGTCTGATGTTTTTAACTTTTTATTTTACTCTATTCATCTTAGGCTTGAGGCCTATTACGGTACCAGAGTTCATTTTTGGCTGACCCGAAACAGTCTTATAAAACATTAAAACAATGACATTTTTAATTCATAGGTCATTAATGTCACTACATATTTCTATCAATAATTTTAATTTCTCCATAAAAAATAACAAAACATAGCAGCAGAAAAAAAAATGTATGATTCCCTTTTGCTCCCCCATTTCCTTCTCCTTCTGATTTAAATGTTGGTAAACAGTAAAATCATCTTGTCCCATCTATTTAAATAATCAGAAATAATTTTTTATTGTACCTAAAAAATGAAGCGTATGTACCTGCTCAGTGTAATTAGACTTTTAATTAAGTTAAACTCAATACACAGTTATTAAATATGAACTGATGGCCATTTGGGAAATGCATAATGATATCATGAGAATCTATACGCGGCACAGAAAATAAAGTAAAAGAAATCTTAAGTGAGACTTAACTCCACCCTCTAATGCACATTTAAAAAATCTAAAGCAAATGATCGATTCTGTATTTATAAAAAATGTACAGGGAATATACTTAAAAGACACCGCAGGCACAATAAAAGCTATTTGAGAACAGATCATTTCATAAATGTTGCTCCATAATCATAACTGTGCATTCAATATGGGTTAATTGATTTACTACATGCAAA
This sequence comes from Papio anubis, assembly GCF_008728515.1. NCBI lineage: Eukaryota > Metazoa > Chordata > Mammalia > Primates > Cercopithecidae > Papio > Papio anubis. The sequence continues at coordinate 38,922,706 of NC_044978.1, read as the reverse complement.
ATACATCCATTAAACTTGTTACATAAGTTTCCTCTCACTACTACTTAAAAATTCTCTTAGTCACTAGTTCTGTAATTTCTACTAAATTCAACATAACCATTGACATTTTCTTCATGCCTTTTCCTCAGCTGACTGTGAGATAAACTTCTAATAAAATTTAGAACTTTCAATGTGAGCCCCTCAACTTCTAATTCTTTGCAACATCCCCTCACTCTTTCTCATTTCTCTAACAGGGTCTTTTCTTTGCTAAGAGTAATTGCTTCACCTGAGCTCTCGAACCTGTTTCCCTCATAACTTGAATTGTTACTTTTCCTCTCTCCTCCTCTTTCATCATTTTTTCTCTCTGTCCCAACCCATCCTCTGTTAATAACACATTTAAAAGAACCATAATTGACCGGGCATGGTGGCTCATGCCTGTAATCCCAGCACTTTGGGAGGCCAAGGCGGGCAGATAACCTGAGGTCAGGAGTTTAAGACCAGCCTGGCCAACATGGTCAAACCCCGTCTCTACCAAACATACAAAAATTAGCCGGGTGGGGTGGCAGGAGCCTATAATCCCAGCTACTTGCAAGGCTGAGGCAGGAGAACCTCTTGAACCTGGGAGGCAGAAGTTGCAGTGAGCTGAGATCGTGCCATTGCACTCCAGCCTGGGGAAGAGGAGAGAAACTCCGTCTCAAAAAAAAAAAAAAAAGATCTGTAATTACATCTACAGTTACTATTTCATTTCAAACTATTCAGCCCTTATAATCAACCGTTTTTGCTGGCCTTAAACATGAACCTCTATGAAGTAATAAGGAAGCCTCTAAATACTAAACCCAAAGACAAGTTCTATCCTCATTCTGAAGTCTCCCTCTCCATTCTGTAACATTTGACACAGGTGAAAATTCCTTCCTCCCTCTTTTACCTTGCCTCCCAAGACATCTGACTTACCTCAGTTCTCCTACTATATCTACAAATTCTAGGATCACTCATTCCTTTTTGTCCTTTACTAACTTTCCTTCTTTTTTCTTCTCATACGCAAAAGAATTTCCCTGTCTTATCTCACTGCTTTCTGTATTATCTTCCTTGCTGATCTCACATCTCTCGGTGATTTCCTCTCTATGCAGATGAAATTCAACAATGTCCTAGTTCTGAATATCCTCCTTGCCCTATACTTCCAAAAACTCTTTCTGATACCTTAACTTGAAAGTCTTGCTGGCACAATAAAATCATCATCTTTCCCTAGATGAAATTTTCTGACTTCTTTTTCCATTAATTGCACCACCATTTTCCCAGTAACGCAGGCCAGAAGCCTGGAAGTCTTTTCAGATACTTTCTTCTCATTTATCACCTACATTCATTCAGCTGCATATCAAATGGCTGGTGCCTTGTGAATTCTTACAGAATTTGTTTCTTCTTTTTAATTCCCACTGATACCTAATGGAAGCCCTCATTACTACACACACACACACACAGAATTACTTCCTAACTTTACTTTCTGCCTAGTCTCTATCCACCCAAATTTATCTTACATACATTGCCTCCAAGTTAATTTTTGATGCAGCTCTAATATCACTTAGGTGCTCAAAAACTTTCAAAAGTTTCCCAATGAACTGACTGCTAACTCTTCAAAGTGACAAGAAAATCGTTCTTCACACTAACATTCTTATTTTTTCCCATTATATCTTTACGAATATATACTTCATGCACACATAAATATACAGTATATACATAGATATACAAACTATACCATTCATTGCTCTCTAGGTACACTTTATGTATTCTCATCTTTGTATGTTTGCTTATGCTTTCAGTATTACATGGAATGACTTCTAACATTCCAACCACTTCCTCTTCTAGTCAAATAGTATCCATCCTTATAAAACCACTGAAACCTTATTTTCTCCTTACTCCAACCAACTGGGTGCATATAATTTCCCTCTCTCTCTGTCCTTTTAATCACCACAGTACCTTGAATTTTTTACTGATATATCCCGTTCTAGAATCACATAAATATTCACATTTGTACTTAAAATGACTTCTATGAGAGTAAGCAACATACCTTATTCTCTTTGTATACCCTTTATAGTATTCTAGTAGCAATAATGGCAATAGAACAAGCTAGTTATACCATTACTCAAAATAATCTAACAACTGAAATCAATAATTTATTGTCTAAAATAATCAATGCATGGAATTAAGTTACCTGCTATCGTGTTGAGAAACATCAAGTACTCAAAATTAGAAATCTCTCTGTGTTGCCATCGCTGGGTCATGTTAGAAGCCTTAAAAAGCTGACGTGGACTAGCTAATGAAATACGTCTGCAAGAAAAAGAATTCAATGTGGACTCCATCTTAAGATTAATTATATTACAATAATAAATCATGAATTATCTGTGCTTATTCATTCATAATAATATCTATAATTCTGAAAAGTTCTACTCATGTTAGACTAATGAATACTAGAGAGGTTTCAATCTACAATTCATGGTTGAACAAAAGATGTAGACTAGCCACAGATCTATTATACATGTTCTATTCATTCAGGTAAGCTGTCATTACAGTGCCATTATAAAGTACAGGTTCAATAAAAGTTGATTAATAACAGTATAATTAATAATTCACTGCTTTACTGATATAAAAAGAAATTATAGTAGCTGGGAAGTGCATATAAAATTATATTCACATGTCTTTATTGTAATAGTTATCTTAAAGAGAATACATTTTTACATTATAAATTTAAATATATTTGCATATACTTTGTATCAAAGAGAAGAGAGATTCTAAACTATTTAGGCGTCTGCTCATGGGGTAAAGAGAAATTTTTTAAATATAGCTTAATAGAAGACAAATTTTCCTGTGGCCTCATAATGAAATGTAAACATCAGGGAATAGAACTGATCAATACAAAAAGCAGTGGGAAACAGATGGCAGAATTAATTATTACATTCAAAGCCTAGAATCTCAGAGAAATATGCTGTCACAGTTCTTTCTACCACAAAGAACAAGGTAATTATTTTGTAAAAGGTTCACTGAAGTATAATTTACATGCCATAAAATTCATCCAATTTGTATAACTCAGCATTTTTTTAAAAAAAAATTTGAGAGTTGTGCAATTATCACAATTCACTTTAAAACATTTTCTTCATCTCTTCTCGGCCTTTTGGCTAAAATCAAGTGTAGAACATTTTCATCACCACAAAAATGTGCCTTGTACCTATTTACAGATAATCTTCATTCCTATCCCCACCTACAGGCAACTAGCAATCTACTCCGTGTCTCTAGTAAACCCACCTTTTCTAGACATTTTGGATCAATGGAATTATATATTAGTATGTAGTCTTTTGAGTCAGGTTTCTTTCACTAAACATAATGTCTTTGAGGTTTACCAATATGGTAGCATGTATCCATAGTTCATTCCTTTTTATTGCTGACTAGTATCCCACTGTATATAGAATACAGCACATTTTATCTAGTACATGGACATTTAACAGTTTTTGCTATTATAAATAATGCTACCATAAATATTCATGTATATACCTTTATATGAAAATACATTTTCATTTCTTTTGGGTAGATTCCTAGGAGTGGAATTGCTAGGTTGTATGTTGAGTTTATCTTTAATTTTTTGAGAAACCACCAAATTGTTTTCCAAGGTGGCTATACCACTATATGTTCCAATTAACAATGTATAAATTCATCTCCACATCCTCGCCAATACTCGCTCTTGTATTTTGATTATGACCATTCTAGTTAGTGTAAAACAGTATTTTTAATGTATGTTGTTAAGCATCTTTTCACTTGCTGATTGGTCATTTGTACATCTTCTTTGGTGAAATGACTAATCAAATCTTTTACTAATTTACTGAGCTGTTTGTATTTTATCATTGAGTTGTTAGAATTCTATATACATTCTGAATACAAGTCTGTGATAGTTAATTTTATGTGTCAGCTTGACTGGATTAAGTGACCTTAGAGAGCTGGTAAAACATGATTTCTGGGTATATCTGTGATAGCATTTCCAGAGAGATTAGTACTTGAACCAGTGGGCTTAGTAATGCAGACTGCTCTCTCCAGTGTGGTGAGCATCATCCAGTCGATTGAGGACTGAATACAACGAGGAGAAAGGGTGAATTCCCTCTTCTCCTCAAGGTGGGAATCTATATTCTCCTCCTCTTGGACAGTAGGAGCTCTTGGTTCTCTATCCTTCAATTCTTCCCCCATCCCTCTCTCCTCAGACCTTCAAGCCTTGGGCTCAGTCATGGGCTCCCCTGGCCTTCAAATTAGGATTGAATTACACCACTAGCTTTCTTGGGTCTCTAGCTGTAGATGGTGTATCGTGGAATTTCTCAGCCTCCATGGTCATATAAGCCAATTCCCATAATAAATCTCTTATATATCCATACATATCCTATTGGTTTTCTTTTTCTGGAGAATGCAGACTAATAAAAAGTGCTTTGTCAGACACATGATATATAAATTTTTTTTGTTTGTTTGTTTGTTTGTTTGTTTTTTGAGACGGAGTCTCACTGTGTCTCCCAGGCTGGAGTGCAGTGGCGCGATCTCGGCTCACTGCAAGCTCCGCCTCCCGGGTTCACGCCATTCTCCTGCCTCAGCCTCCTGAGTAACTGGGACTACAGGCGCCCGCCACCGCGCCCGGCTAATTTTTTGTATTTTTAGTAGAGACGGGGTTTCACTGTGGTCTCGATCTCCTGACCTTGTGATCCGCCCGCCTCGGCCTCCCAAAGTGCTGGGATTACAGGCGTGAGCCACCGTGCCCGGCCGATATATAAATGTTTTATCAGTCTGTGGCTTATCTCTTCATTTACTTAGTGATCAATTTTGAAACACAAAAGTTTTACATTTTGGTTGAGTCTAATTTCTCAATTTTTTCTTTTGTGGATTATGCTTTTAGTGTTACATCTGAGAACTCTTTGCCTTTCCCAACATCAGAAAGTTTTTCTCCTATGTTTTCTTTCAGATATTTTATAGTTTTACTTCTCACATATAGGCCTATAATATATTTTGAGTTAATTTTTTTGACTGATATGTGGTAAGCATCAAAATTGTCTTGTATGTAAACATCCAATTTTCTCCACAAATTGTTTAAAGCCTATCTTTTCCTCACTGAATTGTGTTGGCACCTATGCTGCAAAACAATTGACCACAAATGCAAGGATTTATTTCTGTATTGTCAGTTCTCTTCCTTTAATTTATATGTCTATCTTTGTACAATTACCACAATTGAGGACTGAGTACAATGAAAATGAGGAAGGGTGAATTCCCTCAGTATCTTGATAACTGTGGCTCTAGAGTAAGTTTTGAAATCAAGGTACGTCTTCCAATTTTGTTCTTATATTTCAAAATTGGTTTAGGCTATTCTAGGTCCATTCATTTCAACTTCCCAATTTCTCCAAAAAAGTCTATTAGGAATTTGATAGGGATTGTATTGATTTTATAGATCTAGGGAAAACTACCCTATTAATTATATTGAGTCTTCTGATCCATGAACATGGAATGTCTCCATTTATTAAGGTCTATTTTTAATTTCTCTTAAAAATGTTTTATACTTTTCATTGTACAAATCTACACTTCTGTGATCTGTAAAGAGGGCTACTTTTTTTCTTCATTTCCAGTACAGATATCTTCAATTTCTCCCTTCCTTCCTCTCTTTCTTCCTTGTTGTACAAGCTAACATCTCCAATGTAATGCTGAATAGAAGTGGTAAAAATGGGAAGACATTTTTACCCTCCTAAACTTTGGGGAAAAGTATTCAGTCTTTCAACTTTAAGTAAGATGTCCATATTGGGAGCTTTTTGGTAGATGATTTTTGTCAATTTGTGGAAATTTCTTTAGTTGAAAGTTAGTTGAGAGTTTTTAAGCATGAATGTGTGTTAAATTTTCTCAAATGCTTTTTTTATGAAATGACAGTAAGGTTTTTCTCCTTTATAAATACTGGTGCACAACATAAATTGATCTTCAGATTTAAATTAACCGGCATCCTAGTGATAAAACCCACATGAACATTTTATAAATCCTTTTTATATGCTGCTGAATTTGGTTTCCTAAATTTTATTTTAAAAAATTGTGTCTGTGCTCAGGAGGGAAACTGGCCTATGCGTTTTTCTTGTGAGTTTTCCTGTGGTGTCTTTGTCTGGCAATGGTACTGGGGTGACTGACCTTATAGAATGAGTTGCAAGTGTTTTCTCCCCTCCAATTTTCTGGATGAGTAGGTGAAAGATTTATATTATTTCTAGTTTAAATATTTTATTGCATTAACTAGTAAAGACAAATGGGTCTGGGCTTTTCTTTAAGGAAAGATTTTTAAATTAATAATTCATTTTCTTTATGCGTTATAGGTCTATTCAGATTTTCAATTTCTTCTTGAGCCAGTTTTGGCAATTCTGTTTTTCTAAGAATTTGTCCATATCATTTAAGTATCTAATTTGTTGGCATGAAGTTGTCCATGATGTTCCTTTCTACTCCTTTTAATTTCTGTAGGCTCAGGCTGGGCTTGGTGGTTCACACCTGTAATCCCAGCACTTTAGAAGACTGAGGCGGGAGGATCACTTGAGCCCGAGTTCGAGGCCAGCTTGAGCAACATAGGAAGACCTTATCTCTACCAAAAAAAAAAAAAAAAAATCAAAATATTAGCCAGACATGGTGGCATGTGCCTGTAGTCCCAGCTACTCAGGAGGCTGAAATGGGAGAATGGCTTGAGCCCAGGAGTCTGAGGCTGCAGTGAGCTATAACTGTGCCAACTGCACTCCAGCCAGGGCAACAGAGCAAGATCCTGTCTCTATAAAAGAAGAAAAAGAAACAGGAAAAAAGAATAAAGATTCTATATGCTCAATAGTTATGTCTCTACTTTCACTTCTAATTTAAGTAATTTGTGTCATCTTTCACGGTTAGGTTAAAGTCTGTCAATTTTACTGATCTTCGCAAAGAATCAGCTTTTGTTTCATTGATCTTCTTTAGTGTTTTTGCTTTATGTTTCATTGATTTTTGTTATAATCTTCATTACTCATTTTTTTCTACTTGCTTTGCATTTAGTTTGCTCTCCTCTATTATCTAAAAGTAGAAGCATAGGTTATTGATTTGAGGAATTTATTTCAGATATGGGTGTTTAAAGCTGTAAATTTTCACTTAATATTACTTTAGCTGCATCGCATAAATTTTGATATGTTATACCTCTGCTGGATATAGGCATCCGAATTAGTAAGCTTCTCAGTCCCATGGGAGAAAGAGTTGCTGGCCATAGAAGTAACCAAAAGCACGAATAGCTACATGGCAGAACGTGTGAGGACAAAAAAAAAGATGCTCCCAAGCCCAGGAACTCTCTAGGTTCTGGGAGGTATATAGAGGAGGAAGTGGTGCAGACCATGGAACATGGAATAAAAAAAAAATGAAGCCCTCTCCACCACTACCACTCTAGCCACACAGCCTAAGCTCACTCCCTTTTCTGTACTTCTCTAAGCTTCTAACGGCAAAATAACATATCTCCTGGTAGCTGTTACAACCCCTGATATGCATGTATTAAACTCCTTGGTTAGTGCTCCTGTAGAAAAAAGAAAATGCCTGAAAACAAGTGATAGCGTTGGGCAAAACTCACAGTGAAACAGAAAAACTAAAATGAAAACTATTGGGTGGCGCCTTTGGGCTGACTCAATATATTTTTGTTATGGCTTAAAACTGGTATCTGCGTGTATATGTTTGCACTGTAAGTGCTCCTGGGTGTCAGAAAGAATACTCCAGATCAAGAACGACAACAGGTAGAAAACTGATAATAGGACTAACTCTCTTGCTGACTGCCATCAGTGGTGAGTCAGGATTTAGCACAATAGTCTCTACCCTCTCATGTCCTACTGGTTGACAAGTCAGAACACTTGGTCTTAATGGCCCTGACTTGTAGTGTTACAACCAAACCAAAAGGAGTAGCTCATAAATGCCAACAAAATTCAGGGTCCTGCTTGCCAAGTAAAGCTTCTTGATATTGTGTGGGCAAATTCACAACATTCAATCCTCTGGAGGTCAAAAGCTGCTGTTGCTAAATGTGATGGACAGTTTTCAGTCTATGTCTTACTGATTTCTCATCAGATATTTTCATGTTTAAAAACTATCATCCCTTGGTGATATGGTTTGGATTTGTGTCTCCACCCAAATATCACATCGAATTGTGTATTAGTCCACTCTCACACACTGTAAAAAACTGCCTAAGAAAGACTGGGTAATTTACAAAGAAAAGAGGTTTAATTGGCTCCACATGGTTGGGGAGGCCTCAGGAAACTACAATCATGGTGGAAGGCAAAGAAGGAAGCACCTTATTCACAAGGCAGCAGTCGGGGAGGGAGAACCGAGAAAAAATTAAACCATCAGATCTCGTGAGAACTCACTATCATGAGAACAACATGGGGGAAACTGCCCCCATGATCCAATCAGGTCCTCCCTTGACATGTGGGGATTATAATTTGAGATGAGATTTGGGTGGGGACATAGAGCAAAATCATATCAAATTGTAACCTCCAGTGTTGGAGGTGGGGCCTGGTGGGAGGTGATTATATCACGGGGTAAATTTCCTCCTTGCTGTTCTCATGACAGTGAGTGAGTTTTCACGAGATCTGGTTGTTGAAGAGTGTGTGGCACTGCCCTCCCCGCTTCTTCCTCATGCTCCTGCCATATAAGATATGTCTGCTTCCCCTTCACCTTCTACCATGATTGTAAGTTTCCTCTCCAGCCATGCTTCCTTATAGCCTGAGGAAACATGAGCCAATTTAACCTCCTTTCTTTACCCAGTTTCAGGTATCTCTTTACAGAGGTATGAGAACAGACTAATACACTTGGCATCATACTTTCCTGGGTTTCCTATCTTTTGAGCCACTCTTGTTTTTGCTCTTAGTGTTGTTGTTTTTTTTTGGGGGGGGGGGGGGGCAGGGATGTCCTGTTTCCCTTACCTAACCTTTACATGCTGAGGTTTTCCAAATGCAGCCCTATTTCCTGTTAGCATTCTACAATCTCTCCCCAGATGAACTCACTCCCTCTCATGGCTTCAAATTTCATATACATGGTAGTGACTCTCAATTACTAGGCCTTTCTTTTGAGCTCTCAACCTACCTGCTTATATCTAGCTTCCTATTCAACATCTCAATCTGGACGTCTCTCAGGGGTTCCAGTTTCAAGGACCTAAAATTAAACTCATTTTCTGTCCATCCACCTCCTCCCCACAACCCCAGCCATGGGGATGGAAGGATGTTTATACAAATACTGTTTGTCCAGTATTCCTAATCTCAGTAAATGCCACTGAGCAGCTCGAGCTGAGACTTGAGTATTGACTAAACATATTGAACATCTCCCTTTGTCATCACCCCCCAAATCGCTGAGTCTTATAAATTACATTTCTTAAAAATCTCTAAACAAAAATGTCTCTCTTCAGCTACATTATCAACATCACATATCATCCAGATGTCTTCAATAGGCTCTGGTCTTATATAAATAACACCCTCTTCCTAATATCACTAAGTTCCAGTGATACTTGCTTTCCAGCATTTCTTAGAACACTAGAAGCTCCCTGTCTTGCTTCAGGGCCTTTGCATATACTACGCCTTTGTTCAAAGAACAGCTGGTTGTATTTCTTCAAATCAAAACTTAAAAGTCACATAGGAAGATATTCCTGGTTATCTTATCCAAAGCAACCGATCTCCACTCCACGAATCACTACTACAACACTCTAATTATATCCTTCCTGTCATTTATCACAGCTATTTAGTTTACATGTTTGTTTGAAAAATGTATGGGTAAACTAGTATCTATCTTGTACACTGCTGAGTGCTTGACACATTATAACTGAAAATCTATTTAAGAAACTGATTAATAAATTAAGACTTATAGGCTGAGCACGGTGGCTCATGCCTATAATCCCAATAGTTTAGGAGGTTGAGGTGGCAGGATCACTTTAGCCCAGGATTTTGAGATCAGCCTGGACAATGGAGCAAGACTGCATCTCTTACAAAAAAAAAAAAAAATAGCCAGGCATAGTAGCATATGCCTATAGTACCAGCTAATGGGAAGCTGAGGTGAGAGAATTGCTTGAGCCCAGCAGGTTGAGCTGCCGTGACTGTACCACTGCAATCCAGCACTCCAGCCTGGGTGACACAGCAAGACCCTGTCTTTAATAAATAAATAAAAAATAAAAATAAAAATAAAAAGGACATCTAGCTTTAACTGTGGGAGAACATTACAAAACATTCCCAGGTATGAAAACATGTACTAGGTGTGACAAACAAATCTTTTCTAAAATAAAGAGAAAATTGGTTGAAAAAGACTTTTTAACTAGCATAAGGAAATCTACTATGCTCCTCTGGGCTGCTTCTTCCTGAACTCTGAAATCCTCATTAAATTATAAAAAGTATCTAATCAAAAGCATTACTGGTATTGGCAATATTGCTTATAATCCAGAAGGATCACTTTATTTGCCCCATTTACATAAAAGTTGTGACCTGTGGTGGTTTTGAAATATATCCTCAAGAGGTGGAGCTTAATTCCCCTCCCCTGGAGTTTGGGCTGTATTTACTGACTCACTTGTAATGAATACAATGTATCTGAAATAATGGTATATAACTATCAAGAGTAAGTAATAAAAAAAAAACGGGGGCTTCTGCTTCATTCTCTCTTGGATCACTTGCTTTGCAGGAAGCCAGCTCCCATGTCATGTAGACACTCCAGTAGCAGATGGAAAAACTGACTTGGTAAGGAACTGAGGCCTACCGCTAAGGAGCTCATGAGAGATTCCTTTGACAGCCATCCAGCCACAGGCTGGTTGTAGCTACTACTAACATCCTAGCTGATGTCTGTACATTCTATCGCAATTGCATTTGTAATAGGATGTTGTCTTAAAATTTTAAAATAAACACTGATCAAAAGTAGCTCAAATCAATACCAACTTAGGTATGCTAAAAGTAAACTGTAGGTTTCCACTGCTAATATGTTTCAATCAATAGAAAAATCCCAGTGTTCGCTCTTTCCAGTTCTTAAATTAGTTAACTAAATTGTATTGATGATGAATCAATACCTACTATGAAAGGAAATAATTAGTAATTATGCTATTTCAATGTAGTCCCAGCACACAGAAAAAAAATGCATACACCTACACTCTCCCAATACCCTATACCATGAGAGAGAATTTGCCGATTTAACATTTCTCTCAGATACTTATTAGGTTACTTTCAACAATATAAATGCTAGTTATTAAGTCCATACATTCAAATACAAAACTAATATGTGAACTCTGATTTACCAGAGATTACAGATACAGGTTTTAATTACATATAGTTACAAAATCCTTAATCTATAGATTTAATATTATATTAAATAAAAAATTATATGATATAATAGAGCAAAATCCAATCTTTTATCAAAATGATTAAAAGTTTTAATCAGATTTACCATGTGTATATTAAATAATACCATAGTACATACTAAAATGATTATAATAAATACTTCTTTTAAAAAAGCATCACATGTACAGATGTAATAAGCACTTTTGGCTTAGGTATTTTTAAATATGCTTAGAGAGCTTATCTTTCAATAATCTTGATTGGAGTATAATTAATTTTTTACTTTTATTTAAACATTTTTACATAGATATAATAATTGTACATATTTATGGTGTACACAGTGATGTGATACATATAAGACACTGATCAGATCAGGTAATTAGGACATCCATTATCTCAAACATTTATCATTTATTTGTGTTAGCAACAGTCAAAATCCTCCTCCTAGCTATTTGAAACTATGTATTACTGCTAACCCTAGTCATCCTACAGTGTTACACAGAACTTTAGAATTTATTCCTCAGTCCACCTCTTATTTTGTATCCTTTAACAAATCTCTCCCTATCTCTCCCTCCCCACTACCCTTCTGATCCTCTAGTATCCACTGTTCTACTTTTTACTCATTGGAGATTAACTTTTTGGTAGCTTCCACATATGAGTGAGAACATGCAGTGTTTAACTTTCTGTGCCTGGCTTATTTCACTTAATATAATGTCCTCCAGGTCCATCCAGGCTGCCACTAATGACAAGATTTCATGTTTTTTAAGGCTGAATAGTATTCCATTGTGTACATGTGCCACCTTTTCCTTATCCATTTATCAGTCGTTGAACACCACTGATTCCATATCTTGGCTAGTGTGAACAGTGCTGCAATAAACATGGGGGTGCAGATGTGTCTTCAATGTACTGATATCCTTTAGTGTGGATAGATGTCCAGTAGTGAGAACTCTGGATCACATGGGAACACTATTTGTGGTTTTTTGAGGAAGAGATATAATTTAATACCATAATATTTGTCAAACTTAAGTGTACAATTTGATGGGATTTGAAAATATATATATATATATGTATATGTGTGTGTGTGTGTATATATATATTTGTGTAACCACCACCACAGTCAACATACACTTTAAAAGTCCCTCATAACCCTCTGCAGCCAATTTCCTTGCCCCAACTCCTGGCCCCTAGTAACCAATAATTTGCTTTCTGCTACTATGTTGTTTTGCTTTTTTCAATAATTTCATATAAATAAAACCACAGTCTATAGCTATGATGTATGAAGCCCATAATGTTTAATTTCTTTCATTTAGCACAACACTTTTGAAATTCATCCATGTTGCTGCATGTACCAGTAGTCATTTCCTTTTTATTTCTAAGTGGTATTTCATTTATTCCATTGTATAGAGGTACAGCAATCTGTTTAGCCACTCACAGTTGATGGGCATCAAAAATGTTTACAGTTTGGGACTAGAATAAAACTGCTATTAATATTTGCTTAAAAGTAAATGTGAATATGTATGTTTTCATTACTCTTGAAAATTGCCTAGGAATGGAATTAGTACGATATACATTAAGTTCCTAACCTGTACATCCTCATTAATATTACACATTCTTTGTTGTTGTTTTTGAAAATCAGGCTTGCTGAAGAATAATTTACACAGAGAAAAATTCATTATTTTTAGGGGTACAATATAATGAGTTTTCTAAACAGAGAGAGTTGTGTAAGAACATCAATTATGACATGGAATATTTCCATGATCCCCAAAAGTTCCTCTTATTCTCCCTTGTATGCAATTCCTCCTCTTTTCCCATAGCTCTTAGCAATCACTGCTCTGTTTTCAGTCCCTAACAGTTTTGCTTTTTCCAGAATGTCATATAAATGGAATCATACAGCATGCAGATGCAGCCTTTTGCGTTGGCTTTGTTCACCTAGTATAATATTTTCAAATTCATCTGTGTTGTTGCATGTATTAGTACAGGACTTCATTCCTTTTATTTCTAAGTATTATATAGATTCCATTGTGTGGATTTATCACAGTTTGTCCATTTACCAGTTGATAACCATCTTGGTTATTTCCAATTTTTGTGATTATTAATATGGCTGCTATAAATATTCATGAAGCAGTCACTGCATGAACATATATTTTCATTCCTCTAGGGCAGGAGACCTAGAGTGAGACTTCTAGGATGTATGAGAAAATGTATGGTTAATTCTATATGAAACTGCCAAATTGTTTACAAAGAGGTCATACCACTTTTCCCATCAATAACATGTGAGGTTCCAGTTACCTTGTATACTGCTCTTGGTATTGTTAGATTTTTTAAAAGTTATTCGAATAGGTATGTCATGGGATCACACTGTGGTTTTAATTGGCATTTCTCAGATGACTAATGATGTTTGGCTTCTTTTCATGTATTTATTTGGCATCTACATCTATTCTTTGTTGAAGTATCTGTTCAAAACTTGTTTTTTTGTTTGTTTGTTTGTTTGTTTGTTTGTTTTGGTAGCCAGGTTATCTTGTTTTATAGCGTGTTTCCTACATATCCTGGATGTAAGTCCTTTATCACACATAAGTTGAACAAATACTTTAACCCAGTCTGTGGCGTATATTTTCATTTTCTTAAGAGTTGGCATTTCAAAGCAAATGTTTTTTATTTTAATGAAATCAATTAAAGATTTTAAGAAATATTTACCTCATTCAAGGTCACAAAGATTTTTCTCCTATGTGTTCTTTCAAGAAGTTCTACTTTTAGCACTTATGTTTGTCTACACTACATTTTTTTCTGTTACATTTTGAGTTAATTTATATGTAAAGTAACAGGTGAGGTTCTTTTTCTTTTTAGATATGGCTAACCAATTGTTCATCATCATTTGTTAAAAAGATCATTTGTTAAAAAGATGGACATACCTTGACATCTTTGTCAAAAATCAAATTGATCATAAATGTTTGAGTCTATTTCTGAACTCTGTTACAGTCCATTGGTTTACATGAGTCTATCCTTAAATAACAAGCTATCCTAAAGAATGTAATTTTACATTAAGTCTTTTGTTTTTTTTCTCAAAATTGTTTAAACTATTCTGGATTATTTACAATTTCACTTAATTTTAGAATCAGCTTGTCAATCTCTTTTTTTCCTTTTTTTAAATTAAAAAGAAATAGAGATGGGGTCTCCCTATGTTGCCCAGGCTGGTCTTGAACTCCTAAGCTCAAGTAATTCTCCCACATGGGCTTTCCAAAGTGCTGAGATTATAGGTGTGAGCCACCATGCCTGGCTATCTTGCCAATTTCTTTAAAAAAGAAAGAAAGAAAGAAAAAGCTTGTTCAGATTTTGGATAGGGCTGCTTTGGACCTCAGATCAATTTTGGAGAAAACTGACATCTCAATAATATTGAGTCTTCCAATCCATGAGCATAGTATAGTACAACTCTCCATTTTTAAGTTTTAATTCTCCAAAACAGTTTTATAGTTTTCAGTGAGCAGGTCTTATGCATACATTTTCAAATTTATCTATATGTATTTATTTTTTGATAGTATTTAGACACTAGTTTTAATTTCAGTTTCTGATTCTTCATTGCTAGCATTTCATCAGGGATAAAATTGAGTTTTGTATATTGACCCAGTATGCTATGAACAGCTAAACTCATTTATTAGTTCTAACAGCTGTTGTTTTTTTTTTTCCTCATAGATTCTCTGGGACTTTCCACATAAACAGTCAAGAATATGTGCTAAAAAGACTATTTCATTTCTTCCTTTCCAATCAGGATGGTCTGCAGTTCCCATTTCTTGAAATGCCTTTGTATGCATTTAGTGTTCAGGTAATGCTGGTCTCATATAATGTTGTTGGGAATTTAATCTCTTTTTCTATTTTTTGCAAGAGTTTGTGTAGAAATAGTATTATTTCTTCATTAAACATTTGATAGAATTCATCTAAACTACAAGTTTTCTCTGAGGTAAGGTCTTTTACTACAATTCAGTTTCCTTTGTAGAGCTATTAAGGTTAACCATTTCTTCATTAGTGATATTTGATAGCTTGTGCCTTTCAAGGAATCTATTTCATCTAAGTTGTCTAATTTAGTAGCATAAATTTGTTCATAATATTTCTTTATTTTTCTTTTAATATCTGCAGTATCTGATGTTCCCTCCTTTATTCTCGATATTTTTATGTCTTCTCTTTCTGCATAAGTCTTTGCTAGATATTTACTATTAATACAAAATTAATCTTGTCAAGAGACAGCTTTTCATTACATTGAATTTTTCCTCTATCATTTATTTTTATTATTTTTTTCTTTCTTCAACTTACTTTGACTACATGTGCTCCTCTTTTTTCCCACGTTCTTCAGACTGAAGCTAAGATCATTGATTTTAGGCAATGATCCTCTCCTCCTTCCCTCCTGCTTCCCCTCTCCCTTCTTAAATAAAATCATTTAATGCTATAATTCTATACTAGGCACTTCTTTACCTTCATATTAAACATTTCTATAGGTTATGCTGTTATATTTTCAATTAGTTACAATATTTCTAATATCCCTTGTAATTTCATCTCTGGCCCATGTTTTATGTAGAAGTACGTTAATTTCCAAATACTCAAGAGATTTTCCAAAAACCTTTCTGTAACTGATTTCTGGTTTGTAATTAACCAGAGATCCAAGATCTCAATCTTTCTAAACATTTTGAGGCTTGTTTTAGGACTGAATATGGTCGATGTGACAAATGTTCTATGTGTATTTAAAATGAATGTATTTTGTGCAGTTGACTAAAATGTTTTATACATGTGACATAGATCAAGGTGGTTAATAATGTTCCAGTCTTCAGTACACTTACTGATTTTTTGTCTACCTGTTCTCTAAATTACTGACATAATAGGGAGAGGCTGTCTATATTTCATTCCACTTCTATCCATTTTTGTCTTATGAATTTTGAAGCTCTATTTTTAGATGTATGTAAATTTAAGATCATCATTTTGATGAACTGGTTCTTTTATCATTATGATATGTCACTTTTTCCTCTGATAATATAATGCTTTGTTTGGTAATTTGGTAATTGTTATGGGTTGAATTATGACTCCTTAAAAGTCCTATGTTGAAGACCTAACTCTCAGTACCTCAGAATGTAACAATTTGCAGAAAGAATATTTTCAAGTTAAAATGAAGTCATCAGGGTGGGCCCAAGTCCAACATGACTGGTGTCTTTGTAAAAGAGGGAAACCTGGACAGAGACATACATAGAGGGAAAACAATGTAAAGAGACACAGGGAGAAGAGAGGCATCTAAAAACCAAGGAGAGAGCCTGGAACAGATCCTTCCCTCACAGTCCTCAGAAGGAACCAACACTGATGAAAACTTCATTTTGGACTTCTAGCCTCCAAAACTGTGAGAAAACACATTTCTGTTGTTTAAGCCACCCAATTTGTGGTATTTTGTTATGACAGTCCTAGAAAACTAATATAGTAATGATATGACTAGCTGGCTATTTTTACTAAGGTAGTGTTTGCATGGTATACCTCTGTTCTGTCCATTTACCTTTAACATATAAATGTATTTATATTTAAAAGGGGCTTCTTGGTTGCCAGAGTCAGAGGAGTGGGAGATATGGGGAGATGTGGTCAAAGTGTACAAACTTTTCATTGTAAGATGAGTAAGTTCTGGGAATCTAAAGTTTAATATGAAGATTATAGTTCATAATATTAAACTGCATATTTAAATTGCTAAGAGAGTAGATCTTTAAGTATTCTCACCACACACACACACACACACACACACACACATACACACACAGAGGTAACTGTGAGGTGATGGATATGTTAATTAACTTGAATGCAGTAATCATTTAACAATGTATATATGTATCAAACCATCATGAGGTAGACCTCAAATATATATAATTTATACTTGTGAATTACAACTCAATAAAGCTGGAAAAAAATACCTACTGAAAAAGAAAAAAAAGAGCTGGTTTCTTCTAGGCAGCACATAAATGAGTATTGCCTTTTTATGCAATTTGGTTTCTTCCTCCTTTAAATTATATAGCTTAGGCAAATAATACTTCAAGGTAGCACAATTTTTTTATTATATTATTTTATAAATAAGACATTGGTCATAAAACTTCAAATAAAAAATACATAAATAACTTTACCACAGCATTTTTTATAATAATGAAAACATGGAAATAAAGCAAATCTTCACCAATGAGGGAATTAATCAATTTTGGTATATTTATATTCCAGACTATTAGCAACCAATAAAAATTATGGGTTTTTTTGTCTTGTATACATCACAAAATAGCTAATTTGAGCAAATTAATTTATTCATTACCTCATATATGTATCATTTTTTGTAATCTACTCTCCACAATTTTTAAGAAAACAATACGCTGTTACTAACTATAGTCTCTACGCTGTAGGATAGATCTCTTCAATTTATTCCTCCTAACTAAAATTTTGTATCCTTTGACCAACATCTCCCCAGTCACCCCACCCCTAACCTTGGTAACCACCATTCCACTCTCTACTTCTGTGAGTCTAACTTTTTTAGATTTCACATATTTAGATCACACAGTATTTGTCTTTCTGTGTCTTGCTTATTTCACTTAACAAAATGTCCTCCGGGTTCATCCATGTTGTTGTAGATAACAAGATTTCCTTCTTTTTAAAGACTGAGTAGCATTCCACCGCATATATATACAACAATATTTTCTTTATTCATCAACTGATGTACACTTAGGTTGATTTCTGTATCTTGGATATTGGGAGTAATGCTGCAATGAAAACAGTAGTGCAGATATCTCTTTGACATACTGTTTTCATTTCAATTAGATATACACCCAGTAGTGGCATTGCAGGATCATGTGGTATTTCTGTTTATACATGTGTGTACCATTATGACATATATCATGTGTGTGTGTGTATTTATACACACATATACCATTATGATATATATTATATATGTATCTTTGAAAATAGCAATTATATCTATATCTATATATATATAAATATCTTTCCTGAAAGGTTAGTAAACTTTCCATAAAAGAGATAAATAGTAAATCTTACAAAATATATTTTTCTTGGGGTAGGGTTAGGCAATCTTTTATTTAATGATTATTTGCTAAATATATACTCTGCTAGACACCATACCATATACTAGGGAAAACAGTATATTATAATGCAGTTTAGTCAAAAGAAAACTTAAAACAGTACATTATAATGCAATTCAGTCAAAATACTAATAATCATTATTTACTATGAAACATAAAACAGAAAGTTATAAATTTAGAAATAAGTGAGAACACTAATACAGATCAATGTTAAGAATATTAATACTGGTTAATTAATACAACTATTAAGACAGATCACTTTCCCTAAGTTTCTCATATAAAACAGTACCTGGTCTGAGGCAATCCAAAACTTGTACCAACGCCAACACGAGGTAGATAGTTAACCACTTTCTTTACTGTTGCAGGGTCTGGGAAGTTGAACATTACAGCAACTACAACAAATAATTTTTAAAAATCAGAACACAGTATAACTTCCCTTCTGGAAAACTGACTCCTTGGTCCAATAAAATATTTACTTTTAATTCAGGTATCTATTCAATATAATTCTTACTATATTCCTTTTATATGGTATATATCAAGTTTTAGTATTAATATGCCAGTGGTAATATTCATTTCACTTATAAACTCCTTTACCATAGACAGTTCTTTCCTAAATACTATTAGGAGTTATAACAGTTGATGTTGCATTGATGTGACATGAAGTTGAGATTATGAGACATGATAATAATAATGATAATGATAGCTGAGATAATGTGACATGAAGCTGCAACTTTAAATTTACAAAAATGAATTTTGGCAAGTCAAAGGTATTTCTAGGAATTTCTAGAAACAAATGTTAAAAATTTAAGTTCATATAGTTAAACAACTAACACTAAAAAACCACCAATATACCTATGAAATAATCAGTTACATTTATTTCCAATCATTTTTAAAATAGTCTTTTTACAATGTCTATATGTTTATCTTTCATGTGTTCCAATGAGCAAATGTTCATATAATCCAAAACAATGTATGACCTGAAGGAAAATTTTTCCTCTGTGGTTAAAAATCAAATTTAAATGTTTTCTCATCCTATTTCAATAATTTCACATACATGAGAATACCAAGAAGCATATGTCAATATGTAAATATATTTAGCATATAAATGTTAATCTATGAGAGTAATCTATAAATTTTTACCCATCTTAAAGAACATGAAAGTAAAATCACACAATCATGAGAGAGTTTAGAAGATATTCATTTGGTCAGTCATGGAATTTTAACTTCAATATCAGAATCATATGTAAGCTACAAGCGCTCATCTAGAAGATGGTCCTTCTTCTCTACCAAGCGTTAAAAAATACTTAAAGCCAAAAAAAAAAAATTACCAATGTTGCCACAATTTTTAAACACTGGCATTGTCAACAAGTTTCAGGTATTCAGGTAAATAAGTAATCAATCATTCACTAACCACCTACAACATATTTAGTAATGTTATATATATACACATACACATAAGAATATATACACACACATAAGAATATATATAATACATATTATATATGAGAATATATATTTAATTATATATAAGAATATATTATATATATGAATATATATAAATATTATATAAGAATATATATTGTATATATGAATATATATAAATATATATAATATATATTCTTATCTGTGTGTGTATGTATACTTTAAATAAGCCTCCTTTACATATCCACTATTACACTGAATTCAGGGGGAAAAAATAAACAGACGAAAAAACCATCATAGGTTATGGCAGATGGTCAAGGCCATGAGGCAAAGGCAACAGAAAAACACACATATAAAAACAAGCATGCATAAGAAATTTCAAAGAAAGAAAATGAATGAGGATGAGCAAGTAATAAATATTCTAAGATTGAAGCCCCTTTGGGACAGCAAGGATGCAGACTGAAATAAAGTATGAAACATTCTCTTGATTATTTCCCTAGAATAATGATTACATTAGAAGAAGAGGTATGTGCCAGGAGGAGATCAAAAAGGAAAGGGAAAAATATTTTCCCAAAGAAATTTGTGTTCCCTAAAGACAAATAATTTCATAAAGGAAAAACAAGATGTGTGTGTGGGATATATGCAGGCATGTGTACCTTTAAAAATAACCGTCAAACCATGTATATATAATACAAGGAATATGTACAATAAATCAGTAGGTTTTACATATATTCCATTGTATGCCTCCACCCATACCAAATGAAGCTTTTCCTTCAAGTTCAACTTGTCTCCCCTTCTTGTCTTAATGGATTTCACCAAGTTCCATTGTAAAACCACAAATCAAATTTTAGTTCAACTTTCAAGAATGATGAAATACAGAGCAAACAGAACAGTTCAGTATCATTTTCTCATGGTTCCTTTATAAACGAAATATATCAGACAAGAGATTAAATAGATGTATGAATCATTAAATCATCCTCTCCTCTCCCCCAAATGCAGCCACCTTCCAGAAGGAATGTAAGCATCAAAGCAATGCTCAGGACATCAAAATTCCTCTTCAAACCGATTAAATGGTTATGTATTCCTTATGTTTATAAAGCCTTATATCAATTTGTGATATGGCAAAAAAAAAATTACAAATGATTCTATTAATAATCAAGGTGGGAAAAAACCATGAAGAAGCATTTGGTACAAAAAAAGAGGTCACTAGAACAGAGGGCAGGCTACAAATTACTATCTAAATTGAAGCAATATGGTATGTTCAAAAATGAAATCTTAAGAGATGGAAGTTAGCTCTGTAACAATGTACTTCTGTAACATATTACCTCTGTTTGCCATAAAGATCTCCAGGGCTGTATTTTGCAAAAGATAACGACGAGAAAAGATTGATCGTATCTCTGTGAACAGCCATTTTCCATGCAGCCCTTCTGTATACGCCAGGATCTAATGAGGAAAAAAATAATCCCAGGTAAGTAACAATACTTGTTTTTTGTTGTTGTTTCTTTCCCCAATTAAAATAGAAAAGACCCTATTAAGAAAAATAATTTTTAAGAAAAAAGATTTAATAGTTACTGACATAATTTGGAGATGAAGAAAATAAACTAATTTATGGAAAAGAAGTTTAAATAAAAAAGCAAAGTAAAATTATAAAACATTTAAGTATATATTTGGGCTTTTAAAAACAATGATATAATCTACTGCTTCTGAGGAAATACGTATTGCATCATTTACTGATTGATTTTTAAACCACATTATGAAACATGAAACTTCAGATAAAATCTTAGAAACAAAAAGACCTCAAAAGAGGCCACATATGCTTATAAAACACATACACAATTCAGTTTCACATGATTATAATTTGCCCAATAATGCTTTTACATACATTATAATACAAATATATTAAGTTCATAACTTTACAAAATGACACTTTTAAGGTCACTGTTAAGGCAACAGTCATTCAGAAAGTGCAAAGACTATATAGAGGTTAAGTATCATTTTGTCAGCTAAAGCTAAACACAAACCTGCAAATGAACTTAGCATAATCTCCCTATGGGATAGGTGGTTGTCAGAGTAACTTGTTACAACTCTTGTCATCCCAAGTGACAGACAGAGTTGCTTAAAATGCTTTGCCAATTCAAAGTAATCCTGTCTTTAGTTCTAAGCCACTTTGTTGCTTTGTTATTCAAGTTTTGTTTTTCAAAAAGTTCATTTCAAAAGCTAAATTGTGAAAATGTTAAGGGAAAACCAGACTCAGCATTTCTCTACACCTGTACTATACATAATACATAAGAAAATGAGATGCCTTTCTACCAAAACCTGATATTCTATGAAAGCAAATTAAGTTAAAAAATTAAGACATATCTCTCAAAAGTAACCACTATTAAAAATTACAAATGAAACATCTGATTATGATACTGCATTGTAGGAATAAAGATGGGATGAGCAAAGAGGAAAAAATAAAGAATAGTAAAAATTTATCCTTCTCAAACTGTTTTTTCTTTATTCATTTTCATTTTCAAAATCCTAATGGCAAATAAATCTACATTCTTCAATGCAGAATGTAGTTTTTTTTTGGAAAAAAAAGAGTAGCAAACCTTATTTAAGTCAGTAAGTATGTATTTCAGTCTTTCTACAAAAATGATTCTATTTCTGACACCACAGAATCTAGAAATAAAATGGATATAACTCTAAGGGGGAGTGTTTCTTAAAAATACAAAACAAAAAGTTCAAAGGACAAGATAATCATGCATGCAGTTTTGAAATGGATGACAGAGAAATCCTACTAATTCAATAATATAATCAATACCTATGTAAAATAAAGGTAAATGAACAGGAAAAGAGAGGACAAAAATATTAATATTACTCTCAGAGATTGCATGTATCTCTTTCTCTCACTTTGATCAGACATACCACCAGTTGGTCTATGGCCCCAGAGTCTTCAGAGGCCTCCATTTGTTCTCTCTTTTATTTTTACCTCTGAAGTCTACTATGACCAGAGGACCCTTCGCCTCAAAATTTTAAAATATAAATCAGATCACATCATTCCTGTATTTAATAGCATCCAGTGACTTCCCATGACATATATAATAAACTCTTAAGCTCTTTATAATTGCATAAAGCCTCATATCTGGGACTGTCTGATGAGCTCAACTCATTCTTCCTCAGGGCCTTGTTTTGTCCTTGTTTTCCACTCTGCCTGGAATGTTCTCCCAAATCTCCACATGGTTCAATCAGTCTCACATTTAGACTTCTCCTCTTATGTCACTTCTGCAGTGAAGCCACAGGATCTAAACCCCAGTAACTCTATTAACAACTCATCCCACCCCAAACTTATCAGATTTTCTTCATAATACTTATCACTACCTGAAATTTTAAATATTAATTTAATTTTCGAGACAGGGTCTTATTCTGTCACCCGGGCCGGAGTGCAGTGGTGTGATCACAGCTCACTGCAGCCTCAACCCCCTAGGCTCACATGATTCTCCCATCTCAGCTTCTCGAGTAGCTGGGACCACAAGCATGTGCCACCACATCTGGCTAACTTTTAACATTTTTTTTTGTAGAAATGAGGTCTCACTATGTTGCCCAGGGGGGCCTTGAACTTCTGGGCTCAAGTGATCCTCCTGCCTCAGCCTCCCAAAGTGCTGGGATTATAGGCATGGACCACTACAACTGGCTACTAACTGAAACTATAATATTTGCTTGCTAGTCTATTGCCTCTTCAGCACTAGAATACTAGAATCTAAGTTCTATTACAGCAAAGACTTTGAATACACCCTACTTCCAATGCCTAGAAAAATATCTGCATGAAGTGGCAATTTTCAGATTGACTAAATGAATCAATGTATGGCAACCTTCACTCCATATTTTAACCCACATGATATTTTAACAAAATTTCACATGGTTGAAAATAGTTAAGAAAACAGATATTTGCAAAAATATTCGGATTTCTGTCTTCTCAAGAAAAACTAGGGTATCCGGCAAACCTGGATCTATATGCCACATAGTAATAACTGGCAATGCACTCTCCATTTTGGTACCATTTTCACTTCACTTATTATTATTCACTAATGTAATGTGAGCATTCACTCATTTACTATTATCCACCTAGCTTCCATTGGTACTTGAGTTTGCTACCCTGGATTTACCAAATATTAGAGAATCTAATATATATTCTGCAACATTTATAGTCCAATGTATCCATAAGAAAAACAAGAGCCAGGGCCAGTGGCTTACATTGGTAATTGCTGAGCTTTGGGAGGCCAAGATGGGAGGACTGCTTGAGGCCAGGCAACATAGCAAGACCCCACCTACACAAAAAATTAAATAATTAGCTGGGCGTGGTAGCACGCACCTGTAGCCCTAGCTACTCAAGAAGCTGAGATGGGAACATCACTCAAACGCAGGAATTCGACGGCACAGTAAGTGATTGCGCCACTGCACTCCAACCTGGGCAACAATACGAGATCCTGTCTCTAAAAAAAGAAAAAGAAAAAAGAAAAACGAGGCCTAGACATGTTAAATATATGAAACAAAATTCCTTGTCAAGTTAGTGGCAGAATCTTGCCTATTCCCAGGTTTTCTAATCCAAAAATACAGAGCTTCCATTATATATGCCACATTGCCACATTTTTAAGAAAGGGTGAAACATCTGTTAAACTAGAACCCAATTAACTGCTTAAAATTTTCCTTCACTTGGGTTAAAGAGGGAAGAGGAAAATCAAAGGAAAACAAACAAAAAAATCTTTTAAACTCTTTGATAAGTTAGGAATATCACACACTGGTCTGAAAATTCTACCCTTTGTATCTATAGAACTATATAATAACATCTGTTGCTCATAATAGTGAATTCACTCGTTGCAAAGTCATGATCATACAACTAAAGATTTAATCACATTCTAGATTACTCCATTTATTAGGAGAAATGAGTATACTACAGCATTGTTACAAGATTTTTAATGTACTGAAACAGTTTTCTGATTAAACAAAATATACCATTTCTATTCCATTCCCTTAAACAGTGTGGTTATTCAAAGATCTGCTTGAAACACAGCAAGTGTCATAGTCCTTTAAAACCTGTTTTACTCCAATGTCAAAAATACTCAGTAGTAGGCCGGGCGCGGTGGCTCACACCTGTAATCCCAGCACTTTGGGGGCCAAGGCGGGGAGTTCACGAGGTCAGGAGATGGGGACCATCCTGTCTAACAAGGTAAAACCCCGTCTCTATTAAAAAAAAAAAAAAAAAAGCCAGACACTGTTGCGGGCGCCTGTGGTCCTAGCTACTTGGGAGTCTGAGGCAGGCGAATGGCGTGAACTCGGGAGGCGGAGCTTGCAATGAGCCTAGATCTCGCCACTGCACTCCAGCCTGGGCGACAGAGCGAGACTCCGTCTCAAAAAAAAAAAAAAAAAACTCAGTAGTAAAGAAAATGACATAAGCTCCATGCACCTTCTACTCAGTAACCTTATAAGATCATAACACTTTGCCATATTATTCTATACATCTATAAGCAAGTGATAAATGCATTACAGACAGTGCTAAAATTTCACATGCATAACCTTCCAGATCCCATTTTCCTCTGTCACAGCCAATCACTATCCTTGTTTTTAGGGTTATCATGTATATGTACATTCCTATATGTAAGTTTTTATACTATTAGTACATACATATCCATAAATAACATACATCACTTTGTATGTTTTCAAACCTGATATAAATGGTATCATACTGAATGTATAATGATATGCTTTTCAAGTTAAATATGACAAAGTCTAATGAAGTTTTAAAACAGAGAAGAAAAAACAGCATGAGAGAAAATTATTTTAAATTGCCAAATGTGTCAAAAATTAAAATCTTACACACAAAAAAACTAGCCTAATCTTTAAAAAATTAAATAAAATTCCACAATTAGGGCCAAAAATATTGAGATTTAAAATAGAAACTAGCAATCTCTTAACTAAGGAATTACTAGCTGAAATTTATATAATATTTCTTTAAGTGTTCATTAGGAAAAGGTGTCAGTACCGAAAAGCAGCTGAGGCCTAACTAAGCAAGGGGTTCATTTCTTATTGGAATAGTATAGGCCTGGTCTGAGGCTTCACTTCAAAGTCTCTAGAGTTCAATTAAAACTGGATTAGGTAGAAACAGACCCTTCTTTGGGACTTTCTGTTCACTGAAACTCTACATACACTGACAGCACCTTAGACAGAGGTCTAGCCCTCCAGTGAATCAGTTGCCATAGAAACCATATCATTACCATTGCTCTGCAGTTATGACCTCAACTCCTGAATTGCTTGAAATCTTTACTCTCTTTGAATCTTTACCACCTTGTTTTATTATTGTTAGTATTATTAGTAAATTAAACTTTCAGTTGTTTTAAATAATTTGTTTCAAAGATGGTTTGTTAACTAAATGTTGAGATAGTGTGTTAGAGAGGAGAGAAAGGATTTAGTATTGAATATATAGATTATATACACACATAAATAATCTTTATTTACTGTAAAAAATCAAATCTATCTTCTTTAAAAGTTTTATTTGAAAATTGTGCCTTATGAAAAGGATATATTATTTTTCCCAAATAATGCACATATTTTTTCCTTCTATCCTAGAAATAGTATATTATTAACACATAAGAAAATTTCTTTACTTTGTTGCATTTATTCTTAGTAAAAGTAAGGCATTTTTTACTTTCCCTTTACTAGTCCATTTGTAAAAGCTTGTAAGTTTATTCAAATTAAACTCTCTTTTGTTTTCTTATCCTCATGAAAGAACAAAAATAGAAATCAAGATTCACTGCCCAACTATATACTCTTATTTATTGAATACAGGGACTTTTAAAAAGTAGATTTAAAAGAGTTAAAGCCAATCCTTTTTATTATTATTATTATTATACTTTATGTTCTAGGGTACATGTGCTATAAAGCCAATCATTTAAGTAAATAGAAAGAGAGGTTTTATTAAAAAAAAAAACTATCCTCAATACTTTTTAAACATTTTTAAATTCCTTCTGAAGGGTAAATATTAAAAAGTGACAAAATGTTTTACCTCAAAAAAATTTTTTACATGACAGCCTGCATATAGAACATCAATAAAAGGTATTTTTAAAATTACTATTCCTAAGGTTTAAAACTAGCATAGCCTATCCCTATGCCAAATATTTCCCAATTTCTATAGTAATTTTATTTTTTCAGGTAATTCCAGATTTCTGAAGATTTTGGTGTTAAGAATAAAATCAGGTAATATATATCAACAATAATACTTAAAAATTCACAACAGAACCATCTCCAAATCCTATGGATATATTTAACATCAGGAAAAATGTTTTTAGCCAAATATACAAAATATAAACTAATCATACCATCCATTAAGCAATAACACAACGGCTAAGAAAGTCTAGAAAATATTCACTATATCCCATTTTAATGGAACATAATTATATACTCACAGGTTTATACTTTAATAAGGAAAAGCTAATTATTTGAACCACCTTTAAAATAAAGATTATGAAAAATACTTTCATATCAATTCACCACTAAATATATGTGCAAATATGTTTTATGTTACAATAATTATAATTTGAACAAATAGCTTAAAGGAATTTTAATCAAGTATTTTAAAGTTGCATCACTATTATTAACATAGTTTTTACATTTTGCTATAGATTTCTCTGAAGGTAGATATCAAAGCATAGCACCTAATTTACTCTAATAATATTGAATTCTAGTTGGTTCAAGGATTTACTTCATCACCAACCATATAACTTTTAGTTTGAAATTTCAAATATACATTCTTTAAGTAAAATTTAGAGGTCTTTTTTGAATATGACAATGACATATAGTTGACTCTGGTGGAAAATTTAAGATGATAATTTTCTTACTAAATGTATATCCATGAACACTTAGAATGTCCCCAAACTTCAAAAAACAACAAAAATGAAAGTCATACATAAAAAATAAAATTACGTCTTAAATTAATTGTGTTGTTATTTAATTTTTTTCATCTAAACAGTATATTTCCCTTCTGGTTTCAAGTACCATGATGTAGTACAGTATTCATAGTGTTTTCATGGGTGACAAATTCAATTAAACATATTCATTACTCTAATGTTCTACTTGGCAGTTTTAGTCAGTATGAAAAATTAAAAATATATAAATAAAATGCTATGTGACCTTTGTATTGATTGGACTAAAATGGCTTTAGCCTGGGTGTGGACGATGGGGCAGCTGGGAGGGGCAAAAGGGGAGCCGACAAACACACACACTCTTATGTTTTCTCTTCCAATTACTGAGGGAGATGATAAAACCACAGCAAATGATGTATCAGCTCATTTTATCTTATCGCTTTGGGGCTAGGTGACAATGAAGTTCATATTTCACTGGCTCCCATTGAAGATTGTGAAAATTACTTGCCCTTATGACCTGAAATTTCACTAGAAGACAGAAATTTCTCTTCTGCAAAGTAATGCAATTTTTCAGACGTCAACCTTTAGCCCAGCTTTAAAAATTAATTTCATTTATATTAACCAATGATATTGATATTTTCACAGAACACTCTTTGATACATGAAGCACTGACTGGCAAATTGATGTTGCTTTAGATGGGTAAAACTATTTTATTTTAAGCTGCTGTGGCAGACAGATTTATGGCAAATTCAAATTCCCATTTCATAATTTAATATTTGTGCTGGAGTGATGCACCTTTAAGCCCTTGGCCTGTAAATAATTCAGATTCTTTACTTGGTTGTTTTATTTTCAATATTCCTCAGCTTAAAAATAATTTGCATTCTAAATGATGCATCTTAAAAGCCATCTTGTATTCAACTAGCATTAAATATCAATCTTAATGAGTCAAAAGCCAAATGTAGTAATGAAGGAGAAGAACAAAGAAGGTATTTATCTATCTTCCAGTTCATTTTTAATACAGTTTTTAAAATTTAAGCAATACCTTAAGTCTATATTTTTTTTTTGAAAGAAGGCAAGAAACCAAAATGAACTCACAAAAGGATATTAAGGAACCATAGCAAGGAACATGAATATATTTTATATCTTTTTCATAGCAGCACATAACGTGAAGAGCTGGGTGGTAAATTTGCAGAGAAAGAACAAAATGAAATTAGATATTTATCTAAATTAAAATAGATCTAGGTTTGAAGGTACCTTTTAAAATATAAACAAAAATAAAGCCACTATGTCAATATCATTGTGAACAAGGTATAAAAGGGTCTCATCTGATTTTAGTAAAGGAGATACTGAAATTACCTTGCATCTGTACAAAAGAAATATTTCAATATACAATTTCAATATTTTAGAGTAATAAAAATGCTACTAAAAGATGCATGATCTGTTGTAGTTTATAAGTTACAACTTTGTTACCTTTATCCAGTAAAGAGTTTTGTCCAATTCAAATAATGCCTTGAGAAGATAATCATTAAACAAATACCCTTCTATTTTATAGGGAAAGTCAAGCATAAATATGCATATAATTTATACATTCATTTATTATCTTAAAATTAGAAAAAGGCTAAGAAAGCCATTTATCTAATTTAGGTAGTTTCTCCCCAAATGGTTTAACACTACTTTGGCTAAATTTCTATACTCAAAATAATTTTTGCACTTTTATGCCAACAATATTCAAATTGTTTTTCTTCAAAATATTTATATTTAGTTCTTCCTTACATGTATGGTATAGAAAAAAATCATAATATAAATTTGTCCTTTATAATTTTTTCATTTAGATTGAAAATATTCCTAGTTACTTCTCAAAAACTTGTGACAATAACATGCTATTATCACTGAATTAAGCTATAAAGTATTTCTGTTAGGGCCAGGCAAAGTGGATTTTTCCTGTAATTCTAGCACTTTGGGAGGCTGAGGCAGGAGGATCACTTGAGGCCAGGAATTCCATACCAGCCTGGGTAATACAGCAAGATCCCATCTCTACAAAAAATAAAATAAGATGAGTGAGGTGGCAAGTGCCTGTGGTTCTGGCTACTCCGGAGGCTGAGGTGGGAGGACTGCTTGAGCCCAGGAATCATTTGAAGCTGCAGTAAGCTATGACTGCACCACTACACTTCAGGTTGGGCAACAGAGACTTTTTTTTTCTTTTAAGTATTTTTGTCTAATGTTCCACATACTGATTCTCTATAGCCATGAGCTTTCTATTCCTTATTACAGAGTTAAATTTAAGTCACCACTAATAAAAAACTAATTTTAAATATATTGGAATATTTCATAATAAATACTTAAAAACAACCAATGAACAGAAACTGTCTTTCTTCTCAATGCCAATTCTTCCTTCATGAACTCCATCTTTGATGGGTATCAAAAGTCCTCCCTAAAAGTTTTTCACTTTTCATAGAAGTAAAAAGTAAAACAGAGGATACTAGAGGTTGGAAAGCGAGGTGGGAAGCAAGGAACAGGGAAAGATTTGTTAAGGAATACAAAATTACAGTTAGACAGTAGTAATTAAGTTCTAGTGTTCTATACCACTGTAGAATGACTCCAACGAACAATAAAATATATAGTTTCAAACAGCTAGAAGTAGGATACTGAATGTTCCCAACATGAAGAAAGGACGTTTGACATGATGAATATGCTTAATTACCCTGATCTGATTACTATACATTATGTGTCTACAACATCTTTATGAACCCCATGAATATGTACAACTATTGCTTAAAATTTTTTAAAAATAAAATGACCAAAGGTAAAGTAAAACAAACAAACAAACAAAAAAAACCCTTGGGCTGGGCGCAGGGGCTCGTGTCTGTAATCCCAGCACTTTGGGAGGCTGAGGTGGGTGAATATTCCTGAGGTCAGGAGTTCAAGATCAGCCTGGGCAACATGGTGAAACTCCATCTCTACTAAAAATACAAAAAATTAGCTGGGCATGGTGGCGGGCGCCTGTAATCCCAGCTACTCAGGAAGTTGAGACAGGAGAATTGCTTGAACCTGGGAGGTGGAGGTTGCAGTGAGCCAAGATCGGACCAATGTACTCCAGCCTGGGCAGCAAAAGCAAGATTCTGTCTCTAAATAAATAAATAAATAAATAAGTAAATAAGTAAATAAGTAATCCCCCCCTCTCCCAGATGTATGAACTACATCTTCAAGTTAGAGTAATATCAGTTTACTGATAGACTATTCTGTGCAGCAGATACAATATGATTTAGCCACTGGAAGTTTCTCTGTTACCTAAGCTATTTAAACAAATTAAAGGGAAAACTTTTGTTTATCTTGAAGAAATTTGCTTTTGTTCTTTGAACACAGCAAGCAAAATGGAAAGGAAAAATTACACAGAACTTGATGCTAAGAGCCTAAAATCCCCAGGGCAAATTTTTCCTAATCAGAGGGAAATACTTTTCTAGTTTTTAAAAATTAGTTTCTGCCTCCTACTAAATATTAAGCTTGTTTAGTTGGAGTCATTTATAAATGAATGGTACAGATTTGTATTCATTTCCATAACAGAGCATGGAACTAAATGCTGTGCTCACATTTGCCTTCAGATGTAATCTTCCAAAAAGCCATTTTCTTAAAGGGCATATATGTAATAGAACATTATGAATAAAATTTAAATAGGACTTTTGGGGTTAACCTCATTTCATTGCATAACTCCATATTGTTGCACAATCCTCACTAGATTGGAGTTCATACTTAACTGGAGTTCTTATGACACTACATCACTAGTCTTAATCATCTTTCTAGTCACAGTATCACAGCACAATCCCAGAAATACTGAAGAGACTGACTGATGGATGGAGGGCCAACTTGGCTTCACTAAGTGTTTACAATCAGGCCAGATGTGGTGGCTCACGTCTGTAATACCAGCACTTTGGTAGGCCAAGGTAGGAGAATCACTTGAGCTCAGGAGTTCAAGATCGGTCGGGCAACACAACGAAACCGTCTCTGCTAAAAATGGAAAAATTAGCTGGATGTGGTAGTGTGTGCCTGTGGTCCCAGATACTAGGGAGGCTGAGGCAGGAGAATTGTTTGAGCCTGGGAGGCAGAAGTTGCAGTGAGCCAAGATTGCGCCACTGTACTACAGCCTGGACAACAGAGCGAGACCCCATCTCAAAAAAAAAAAAAGGTATCTACAATATAAGATTCTGGGAACACATGAACATAAACACAGCAAAAAACAAAAAGGGGAAGAAGAGTAAAATGGAAAACTACAACATAAAAATTTTTAAAATTCAAATTCAAGGGTCAGAGTACTTCCACTTCTGAAGAAGATGGAGTAACAGGGCGTGGATTTACCCTACCTAAGCAATATGCAAAATGAACATAATATACAGAAAAATTGTTTTCAAGATATTAAATATCAAGTAATAAAAAACAGTGATTCCAGAGAAACAGGAAACAAAATTGTGACACCTACTAAAGCCCAAGCACACCATCTGAAAGACTTTGCAGGCCCAGAGGAAGAAAGAAAAACTCAGTTAGAACATAATGGTCTCCTGCAGTAGAGAAAACAGAGCTTGAAGTAGAGGGAGATAAAGGTGTCAAAAGCTTGCAGGGCAGACTAGCAGCTCAGAGAGAAATGCAAAGCAACAGAGCTCCAGAGATCTGCAGTCTTCGGCTGAGTACTGACTGAGCTATGAAAGAAAACAATGTGAGACCAGTGAAAGAATCATTGTAAGAAATTACAATGAACAATACTCAGAGCTCACACAGAATGTAAAAATCTCACAATTCATGGAGCACTGTATAGACTACTCAAAAGGGTTTTGCCACAAAAGTGAGGAAAAGTTAGCCCTAGACTTAATGCTGCTCTAGTTCTCCCTAAAAATCTTAAAAGTAAGCTCCACATGGATCAAACTATTTCTAAGTAACTTAACTGTATCCCAGAACAATGTATTAGAATATTTATAGGAATGAAAAAACATCCACCACACAAGTGGGTAAAATTCACCACAGCTGGCATTCAACTCATAATTACCAGGCCTGCAAAAGAAGCAGCACAACATGACCCATATGAGGAGAGAACTTAATTAAACAAAACTCCCCTAGAAATGACCATCAACAGAATGTTTAGAAAAAGACATCAAATCAGACCAAGTATTTTTGTTTTGTTTTGTTTTTGAGACAGAGTCTCACTCTGTCACCCAGGCTGGAGTGCAGTGGCACGATCTCTGCTCGCTACAACCTCCTAGGTTCAAATGATTCTCCTGCCTCAGCCTCCTGAGTAACTGGGACTACAGGTGCCCACCACCATGCCTGGCTAATTTTTGTATTTTTAGTAGGGTGGGGTTTCACCATGTTGGTCAGGCTGGTCTTGAACTCCTGACCTCAAATGATCCATCCACCTGGGCCTCCCAAAGTGCTGGGATTACAGGTGTGAGCCACCACACCCAGTCCCAAGTAGATTTTAGAGCAAACCATTTTACTAGGGATAAAGAGGGTCATTTCAAAATAACATCATTTCATCAAGAGGCTTTAACTATCCTAATTGTTTATGAACTGAGTAACAGAGCTTCAAAACACAAGAAGCAAAAACTGAGAGATCTGAAAGAAGAAACACATAAACCCACAATATAAACATTTCAACATTCCTTTGTAATTAATAAAACAAGAAGACTGAAAATCAATAAAGATACAAAGGAGTTGAACAACACCATCAACCAATTGAACCTAACTGACATTTATAGAACTCCAACACCAGAGCAAGTTTACAAAAATCATATTTTGGGCTAAAATTCAAGTTCCAATAAATTTAAGACTCAAATCATATAAAGTATATTCTCTGACTATAATAGAATTAAATTAAAAATCAATAACAATAGATTGTTTGCACAACACGGTGACTACAGTTAATAGTAATGTATTATATATTTCAAAATTGCTAAAAGAGATTTTAACCACAAGAAATAATTATGTGAGGTGATGAATATATTAATTAGCCAGATTTGACCATTACACAAAATACACATATTATCAAAACATCACACAGTACCCATATATACCATTATTATTTTTCAATTAATAACAAAATCCAAAAAAAAAAGCTATCTGGAAAAGTCCCCAAATTTGAAAATAAAATAGTACACATCTATAAATAACCCTATACATCTATAAACAGTACACTTCTATAAATAACCCATGAGTAAGAGAAAAAACAAAAAGAAAATTAGCAAGTATTTAAAATTGGATGAAAATGAAAACACAATGTTAAAAAATTACAGAATAGAGCTAAAGCAGTGCTTAGAAGGAAATTTACAGCACTAAATGCTTATATTAATGTGAAAGAAAGGTCTTTTTTCAGTGATTTTGACATTCCCTTTAGGAAAACAGAAAAATAAGAGCAAGCTAAATCGAAATTAAGCAAAGAAAGGAAATAATAAAAATCAAAGGAATAGAAAACCAAAAAAAAAAGAGAAATATCACTAAAACCTAAAGCTTTTTTTTTTTTTTTTTTTGGGTTTTGTTTTTTAGAAAGATCAATAAAATTGATAAACCTCTGACCAGAGATTAGAAAAAAAAAAGTAGATGTAAATCACGAATATCAGGAATTATAACAGGAATTACTAATATTAGCAGAGAAGAGACATCAAAACAGATTTTATAGACATTAAAAGGATAATAATGGGATATCATAAACAAATAGTTTGGACTACTTTGATGCGATGAACAGATCTCTTGAAAGACACAAACTTGGCCAGGTGCTGTGGCTCACGCCTGTAATCCCAGCACTTTGGGATACCGAGGCAGGCAGATTACTTGAGGTCTGGAGTTCAAGACATCCCGGCCAAAATGGTGAAACCCCATCTCTACTAAAAATACAAAAAAATAGCTGGGTGTGGTGGCACATGCCTGTAATGCCAGCTACTTGGGAGGTTGAGGCAGGAGAATCGCTTGAAACCGGGAGGCAGAGGTTGCAGTGAGCCGAGATCACGCCACTGCCCTAGCCTAGGTGACAGAGTGAGACTCCATCTCAAAAAAGAGAGAAAGACACAAACTATCAAACCCCTTTCAAGAAGAAATAGATTGCATAAATAATATAATATCTAATAAAGAAGTTAAATTTGTAGTTTAAATCTTTGCAAAAAGTAAACTCCAGGCTCAGCAGACTACACTGGTAAATCCTACCAAATATTTAAAGAAGAAACAGTACCAACTCTATACAAACTTGTTCAGAATATTAAAGAGGACAGAATACTTGCCAACTCATTCTATGAGGCCAGCATTATCCAGATGTCAAAACCAGACAAACACAGTATAAGTAAAAAGGCAGTCTGCACTTAAATATTTGTAAAATTTCTCCATCTTGAGACTTACTGTGGCACCCTACAAAATAAATGTATTAAATGTCTTCTCATACTACCAAAAGAAGTGTTCCCACTCTTGTACCTTCACAAATTGTCCCTCAATGCACCCATCTTTCTCTCGGATTTCTCAAAAATGTCTACACAGTTTCCTATTGTAGTATATTCCAACTTGACTTCCTTTGGATTTCAGTAGAGTGGAATTCTTAGCCTTCTTAGTTTACACTGAGTGATTTCATCCCTAACCACTGCTTCTATTGTTGCCAAAGCACACTGGGGTGTGAGATGTACAGCTAAGACATTAGAGGCCAGTTTTAGACCCCTATATCCATTCACCTATAAATAGGTCCACCATATGCCCTCTAAACTCTAAAATTCTTTTATTTTTTATTTTATTTTATTTTATTTATTTATTTATTTATTTATTTATTTATTTATTTATTTTTTGAGATGGCGTCTCACTCTGTCACCCAGTCTGGAGTGCAGTGGCTTGATCTTGGCTCACTGCAACCTCCGCCTCCTGGGTTCAAGCGATTCTCCTGCCTCAGCCTCCTGAGTAGTTGGGACTACAGCCACGTGCCACCATGCCTGGCTAATTTTTTTGTATTTTTAGTAGAGACAGGGTTTCACCATGTTGGCTAGGCTGGTCTCGAATTCCTGACCTTAGGTCATCCTCCTGCCTTGGCCTCCCAAAGTTCTGGGATTACAGGCGTGAGCCACCAAGCCTGACCTAACTTCTCACATTCAACACATCCAAAAATGAACTCACTACCATCCCCTCAACAGCTGTCATTAGTCCAATAGAGACTATTTTGGTTAGCGGAACCACAAACACCATGTAAACCGAATGAAAACTTTAGTTATGCTAAGTACTACATCTCACTCCTTTTGACCTCACTCACCTCTCAATGAACAACTTCAATTGACTCTATCTCCCTTCTGCTCCTAGTCATATAGGGTAAAACCTACTTCAGAACAGGTTCTTATCATCTTGTACCATTTTCATAGACACATCTTGTATTCTAAACATGTCACACAACATAACACTCCTTCAATCATGCCATGCTGCTATGTGACGGTCTTCCTAACTGCAATGCAGCTTCTTCCAACGTGCACCACCAAGGAGGTGGTCGCAGGGATTGTATTACAGTAATACCAGACAGTAATAGTGGTAGCAGCAACAAATACAACTTACTTAGAGCTCATTATGTCCCAGGATCTATGCTAAGTGATTCATTTCAGTTATTTCAGCTAATCCTCAAAATGGCACTGTGAAATCGATGTCATTTTCACCATTTTATAAATTAAGAAACAGTCTTTGAGAGGTTACATGATGCAGTCAAAATCACCTAACTAGTTAGTAGTGTAGCCAAGTCTATCAGACTTCTGACATTATGCTCTGAGTCGCTATATAATACTTCCATCACAGAGAACTTCTCATCCTTAAAGGCCAAGCCAAGATTTTGTAAAAGCTCTGACTTCTCAAACAGATGTGCTACCACAGGCCTCTTACAAATTGTAAATGTCTCCGTCACTAGACAATTACTGAAGGCAGATACAACATAGTACTTATTTTAGTAATTCCAGTGCTATTGGTTCATCACAGAACTCAATAAATGTATACTCAATGAATTAATGATAAGATCAACAGTTTTAGTCAAAAACAGATTCCTCATCTCCCACTACATGTTTCTATAATTAGTTTCAAAACTGAACAGAAAAGAGAGATTTTCAGGCTTTTTAAAATAGCAAACTGTGTATTTCAGCCCCTGGTAAGGGCACTGGGGAGGTCATAACCAAGGTTACCCAAATTTGTTGTGTCTGGAGAGAGTGGTTCAAATGACCTTTCATAAGTACTAAGGAACTAGAAACTTATGATTTAGATCATTTAAAAGGAACTGATTATAAGAATTAAAAAGTGAATGCTTGTTATGAACTGAATGAGTCTTTCTAAAATATGTTGAAATCCTAACCTCCAATGTGACAGCAACAGGAAGTGATTTGGACTTTGGGAGGTGAATAGGTACTTAGAGGAGAGCCCTCCTGAATGGGATTATAAAAGAGACCCCAGAAAGCTCTCTAGCCCTCTTTCCACCAGGTAAGGATATAAGGAGTCAGCAGTCTAGGGCTCCACACCAGAACCTACCATACTGGCATCTTAATCTCAGACTTTCAGCCTCCAGAGCTGTGAGAAATAAATTTCTGTTGTTTATAAGCCACCCAGTCTATGGTACTTCATTATAGCAGCCCAAACGAAGACAGTGCTTTTTGAGGGAAAAAAAAAAAAAAAAAAGAAGAGTCATTGTTCTGTGGTGAATTATTAGAACCTAAAAGAAATATGTTTCTGAACACCTTCACCTTCCCTCAAAAAAGGGAACAGGTAATAAAAATATGTAATGTGGATTTGCTATATTATCTAAGAATATTCAATTCTGCTTTAGAAGAAAACAAATGGAATAGATGAACACAAAAGAAACATTAAACATTAATAGTAACATAATAGCTTCCAAGATGTAAACAAAAAGTCATAGGCTATGTTAAGTATAGGTAAGGAAGTAAGTGGCTCATGAGAGACAGACAAAATTCAAATGATGTTAAATATGTACAGTAAATGTCAAGTTTGAAATCAGCAAGAACTGTCAAGGACAGAACACATTGAATGTATGATGGAACAAAAAAAAGTGTTATTTACAGATAGATGGAAAGACCAACTCAAGATATAATCACACTACCTCTGTGCTGGGTCTCTCACATTTCTGCAGATCTTAGAGGAAAGTAGTAATTGCCATTTTATATGAGGCACTGTTTTCAAGGATGTTTACATAATTAACAGCCTTGGAAGAGACAATATCTCAGTTTAGAGCAAAGGGCAGGTTTGTTTACTGTCCAGTACAAGAAAGGTAATGATGTTTTATAAGGCAGAGGTCCGATCTTACTGTCTATTGTAAAAATTTTAGGTTCTCTAAGGTTGAGGTTGCTTAACCGGGATGTAAACTCACTGGGAACACAGCATCCACCTGGGTCCTACCTGGGTCCTCACTGGGAACACAGAACCCACCTGGGTCTGTTCGTGATGCCCTAATTAAATACCACAGACTAGGTGGCTTAAACGACAGGTATTATTTCTTGGAGTTCTGGAGGCTGGGAAGTCCAAGATCAAGTTGCCAGCCAATTTGGTTCCTGGTGAGGGCTCTCCTCCTGGCTTGCAGATGACTTCCTGCTCCCTGTCCTCTAACACAGTAGAGAGAGAGAATTTATCTCTCATCATCTTCTTATTAGGCCAAAGTCCTATCAGATTGGGGCTGAACCCTTCTGACCTCATTTACTCTTAATTACCTCCTAAAGAATCTATCTTCAGATTCAGTCACATTGTGGGTTACGGCTTCAACATATAACTTTTGGGGAAATACATTTCAGTCCATAGCATCTCCAACAAGTCATTCCATGAAACTTGGGGGTGTGAGGGAAATAGACACTAACAAGATGCTTACTCTGCTTGTGCTATAAGTCTTTGTCTCCAACCTTTGTCTGATGTCTTCTGATAGCATCTAAGAAACCATGGCAAGGTAAATTGTTAGCTTGCATGGGAAGGTTAAATTTCAGACCTTTCATAGTTTTTTGTTGTTGTCGTTTTGTTTTGTTTTGTTTGTTTTTGAGATGGAGTTTCACTCTTGTCACGCAGCCTGGAGTGCAATGGCATGATCTTGGCTCACTGCAACCTCCGCCTCCTGGAATCAAGCGATTCTCCTGCCTCAGCCTCCCAAGTAGCTGGGATTACAGGCATGTGCCACCATGCCCAGCTCATTTTGTAATTTTAGTAGAGACGGGGTTTCACCATGTTGGCCAGGCTGGTCATGAACTCTTGACCTAAGGTAATCCACCCACCCGCCTCGGCCTCTCTAAGTGTTGGGATTATAGGCGTGAGCCACCACGCCCCGCCCCTTTCATAGTTCTTGACAATCTGGATGATATCTATGTCAGCTTTAAATTGCCCACCCATTGGTAATACCCAGAATAGCCCCACTCTGGCCCCTATGGGTTTTATCTGCACAAGAAATGTAGAAAAAAACCTGTAACTATTCAGCAGGTTAATTGGTTGGCTCCAGCTATGACTAGGCATAGCTGCTAATGTGTTTCTCTAATAGAGCTGATGTGTTTCATTGGACCAGAACACTTTCCTTCTGTGGTTTCCCTTATACTCAAACCTCAATTCTGGCACTTGTAACATCAAAGAAAGGCAGATAAGACAGAAAAAGATACAGGACATATAAATGATACATAAACCAGGACTCAAGAACTCTGATCTTTCTACCTGCTTGCATTCGATCCTAACTATATTAACTTATCCCATCTCTCTTCCATTTCTTCCTATTGAATATGTTAAATTGCTTTAATAAATCATCTGCTTTGAGAAGCTTATTTGATCTGTGAGCCCTTCTGTTCTGTGAAATCTGGGATGACTTGCCTGGTAGTGTACTAGGAGGCAACATTGCATCAGGTAATTTCCCACGGAACAGGTTCATAGCTAACCTTGATCTCACCTTAAACTACATTGAAAAAAATTATTCTAGGCCACTGGGGAAAAAATAGGAAGCTCCATAATTCATTTATTAAGCCAGCATAATGTTAATACTGAAAACTTAAAAAGAGATAAAGAGACTATCAAAAGGGAAAATAATAGAGCATATTAATCACTGAATAAAGATACAATACTCTTAAATAATCTATAAGCAAATACAATCCAGCAATGTATTACAAGAACAATAATACATTACCAAGGAGGGTATTTTCTTGGATTGCAAGAGTGGTTCAATACCAGGAAATCCGCAACAGGAGATCTACTCCTTATATCAACAAATTAAAAGGAAAACATTATATCATCATTTACTAGATGCTGAAAAGCATTTGATCAAATTCAGGAACCACCACTAAAGAAAAAAAGTTAGTACAACAGGAGTGAAAAATATTACGTAAAATAAAGACTTTTTACCAGAAACCAACAACAAGTATTAGTTATGTGATCTGGGATTAATCATGTAGGCTTCTCACCTCGAATGCTTGTTTTAAATTAATTAATGTAGGTAGAGCTAGTAAAACAGGGCCTGGCACATTATAAGCAGTATGCATGGGTTAGCAATTATTATTACAATAATAATTATCACCAGTCAAATTGCAAAAGTTGTAATAAATGAAATAATAAAACGTAAAACCTGGTATAAACATTGAAAAGCAAGATGAAAATTCATTTGAAATATCCAAAGTACTCTCAATAATTAGTGGAAATATATATAATAAGATAAACATGGAAACTATTAATATTTGTTCTCCATTTTAGCAATTAACACAAATATTGAAATTAGAAAAAAATTTCATTCATAATAGCAAGAAAAACATTACACACTTACGAATAATTTTAACAAGAAAGGCAGAGAGGGACCATGGGACAAAAAATGTAAAACAATTATTAAAGGAACATAAAGTACAATCTGAACACCCAAAAAACTTTTACAATAGGAAGAAAATACCAATAAAATGTAAATTTATCAAAAATCAATATGTATATGAGTTTTATATATTGTAATTAAAATGACAACAGGACTATTTTAAAGGCTTCATAAAGTTAAAGTTTACAAACTATATACCAGAAAATAGCCAATAAAAGGATGAAAACAGAGACTAGTAAGGAGTATTCTACTTTAAACAATATGAAGATAGCATAAAAACAAACAAATATATTTTTAAAACATTAGACTGTAACTTAGTCTGACATTTTCTACTCTGTTTCTTTTTTTTTCTTTTTTTGCTAAGTGCCAGTTGTGATGAACAAAGCTGATAGCACAGCTTCATGTGGAATGATCAACACATACGCAAAGCACCTAGACTGTACAGTGGCTTGCACACAGTTACCTTTCTATTGTTCTTCCCATACGACTACATATACAATCTAAAGGCCAAGAGAATTTTTAAACCATAATTGGAACTCAGAAAGTACCAAAAACTATTTATACCTATAACTTTGTAAAACTGTAAAATTAATTAATGGCAAAGATATGACTGATAAAGTCCAATAGTGAAAGATCTGAAAAAGCTATTTTGTGATAAAGGGTTACTATAATATACAATACTTATAAAATAAAAAATGAATAGAAAATGGATAAAGAATATAAAAGGAATTTCACAGAATTCAAATGTCCAGCATTTAAAAAATGCTGAAGTTTATTAGTAGTACTAAAAAAGACATTAAAATAATTTATACCCCAGAAACAATAAAAAATTAAGAGTTACAATACATTTTGCAGAGAAGAATGCAGACAGAAGTGTATATTGTTGGTAGAAGCATGAAATGTAAAATCCCTTTGGAAAGTAATTCAACATTATTTATCAAAAATAAAAATATGTATGGCCTTTGACCAAACAAGCTTATGGATAATGAATAAATAGTTTTATTATGTCAACATGTAGGAATGGTTATTGTCACATTTTTCATAGTGACAAAAAAATGAAAACAAGACTTTGAAATCCAATGCAAATCACTGGGAAAATGGTGGTATATTTATGATATATCTTCTCCAGTCATTTAAAAGAATGGATTAAAGTCACATAGTTGACTTGGCTGGATATCCACAATCAATATATTGTGGAGTAAGATAAACAAACATACCAAGTTGTATGTATTATATGGCTTTATTTTTGTAAATCAACGACACTCACCCCATACAACATACGTAAGTTTATATGAAAATGAAGAAAACCATGAGAAGATTATGTACTAGGTTGTAAATATATGTTAAGGTGATGCCAGGCACAGTGGCTCACACTTGTAATCCCAACACTTTAGGAGGCCGAGGCAGGAAGATTGCTTGAGCCCAGGAGTTCAAGACGAACCTAGGCAACATAGGGAGACTCTTGTCTCTACAAAAAAATACAAAAATTAGCCAGGCACGGTGGCACGCACCCATAGTCTCAGCTACTCAGGAGGCTGAGGCGGGAGGATCAACTGAGCCTAGGAAGTCGAAGCTAAAGTAAGCCATGATCATGCCATTACACTCCAGCCTGGGCAACAGAACAAGACCCTGTCTCAAAAAAATAAATAAATAAAAGGTGTGCTGGGTGCTAGATGATGGGGGCAAGAAGGAAGAGGAGAAAGTCAAGAGAAAGAAAAACAGGATTCATAAAGGTAAAATGCACATGCTAACAAAAAACAAGCAATGAGTAGATTATAATAAATTGTACGTATATTCACAAACACATAAAATCTGAGTGACAGCAGGTATGTCATTATTTTTTCAATTTTTTTCTATGTCATATTAATAGTATTTGTAGAAAGTAGAATTCCCTTATCCACTTGGAAGTATGTTTCAAGACCCCCTAGTGGACACCTGACATCACAGATAGTACCAAACTCAATTGTCGTCAGTTGGAACATGGTTTTCTTCAGACTTTCCAGTATCCTTAAATGCCAGTCTCTGTGACCTCTGCCACAAGCATGAATAGTGTCAATCAGTTCACATTTGTTAATGTATTTTTATGTTGATATAAATATAGTCCTTTCCTAGATAATATTTTTTTTCCTTTGGTTTATTTTACTTCATTCATATCAAAAATAGCAATCTTTAAATGAGACAAATCAATTCCTTATAATATATCCTTCCATTTTCAAAGCCTTGCACATGTAAGAATTAAAATAAGAGAAAATCTTTAGAAGTTTAAATCCATTATTCTTTTTTTTTTTCACTTAAAATTGTATTAAGGTATGGAAAATATTTGGTAAAATACAAAAATAACAGGTGTGGAACTTGATGACTTCTAACAAATTTAGACATCTATGTAATCACCATCCTATCATAATATAATATTTCCATCATCCCAGAAAGATTGCTAACATCTCTTCACTGTCAACATCTCCTGTAAACATTCACTGTTCTCATTTCTTTCACTTCTGATTAGTTTTACCTAATCTAGAGAATGATACACATCATACATCATGTATCCTTTGGCTTCTTTCACTCACCGTAGTGTTTCTGAGCTTGTTCCATGTTGTTCTGTGTATTGATAATTCATTTTTATTTTTTATTTTTTTTTGAGACAGAATCTCGCTCTGTCGCCCAGGTTGGAGTGCAGTGGCGCCATCTCGGCTCAGCGCAAGCTCCGCCTCCTGGGTTCACGCCCTTCTCCCGCCTCAGCCTCCCGCGTAGCTGGGACTGCAGGCGCCCACCACCATGCCTGGCTATTTTTTTGTATTTTTAGTAGAGACGGGGTTTCACTGTGTTAGCCAGGAGATAATTCATTTCTTTTTATTGCTGAGTAGTATTGCATTGTATAAATGTAACACGATTGGTGTATCCACCCTTCTTTTAACATACAAGTAGTTTACTAAGAATAAAGTTGATGTAAACAATTGTGTACTAGTCTTTTTGTGAACCTTGTGTCTTCAGTCCTCTTGGACAGATATTTAGGAGTGACACTGCGGTTTCATAGGATAGGTGGTATGTTTAAAGTCTG
Source organism: Papio anubis (assembly GCF_008728515.1). Taxonomy (NCBI): domain Eukaryota; kingdom Metazoa; phylum Chordata; class Mammalia; order Primates; family Cercopithecidae; genus Papio; species Papio anubis. The sequence goes on along the minus strand of NC_044978.1, from coordinate 38,879,129 downwards.
AGAAACTGTCAGAACAGTTTTCAAAACAGTTGCACTGTTTTACACTCCCATCTGCAATCGATAGGAGTTCCAGTTCCTACACATCCTAGCTAACATCTGATGTTGTCAGTCTTATTAATTTTAGCTATCCTAATGTGTAGTAGTGTCTCCTGGTGGTTTTTCAAGACAACAAATGGTGCTGAACATTTTTTCCAGTGCTTATTGGCCACTCACCTGCCTTCTTTTATCAAGTCCCTAATCAAATCTTTTGCCCATTTGCTTTATGGAGTTGTCTTTTTATTATTGATTTGCTCATATTTAGTAGACACAAGTTTTATTAGACAAATACATGGAAGATATTTTTTCCCAGTTTGAGGTTTGCCTATTCATTTCGTTAATAATCTAATATTGAGGAGATTTAATTTTCTTGAAGTCTCTTTTCTTCTTCAATAGTACATGGGTCTTGAAAAGATATCTTTTGCAAATGTATTTTTTAAAGGAAGCTTGTCAATTTCTTGAAATGATCTACTGGGAATCTGAATGGGATTGAGTTGAATTGATAGATAAATTTGGGGAGAAATGACATCTTTATGATACTGAGTCTTATAATCAAAGAACTTGTCATATCTTTCCATTTATTTAGGTTTTATTTATTTTTTTCTTAGGAATATTTTGTAGCTTTCAGTAGGTCTTACATATATTTCAATAAATTATTCCTAAGTGTTTTATGTTTATTGAATATTATTACAAAATATATTAAATTTATATTTTTGAATTGTTCATAGAAAAACAATTTTTATGCCCATCAATGGTAGACCAGATAAAGAAAATGTGGTACATATACACCATGGAATACTATGCAACCATAAAAAGAATGAGATCATATTCTTTGCAGCAACATGGATGGAGCTAGAGGTCATTGTCCTAAGCAAACTAACGCAGGAACAGAAAGCCAAATACCACACATTCTCACTTATTTGTGAGAGCTAAACATTGAGTACTCATGGACACAAAGAAAAGAACAAGAGACACTGGGGCCTACTTGAGGTTAAAGGGTGGTGGAGGGTACCTATGTACCTATTGGGTACCATGCTATATGATAGTATAATAGTATACCTATTGTATGCCATCTTGTACTTGGGTGACAAAATAATATGTACACCAACCTAAATTGTGTTTTAGCTATGTATTCATTTTCTTTAAAAAAATAGAGACCTACTTAGGTTACTTATTTTCAATTAAATAAGCTTTAGAAGTTTCCATCTTTCCAGGAATTTGTTCATTTAAGTTGTCCTATTTATTCTTTTTATGGCTATAACATGGATAAAGATGTTATCTTTTATTCCAATATTGGTAGTTCGTACCTTCTCTGTTTTTTATTAATCTGATTAGATGTTTATCAATCTTATCAAACTTTTTAAAAAACAGCTTTTGGTTTTTTAAAGTTGAATTTTTTCCTTTTATCTTTATTATATCCTTCCTTATGTTTACTTTGAGTTTAATTTGCTCTTCTAACTTCTTAATGATGAGCCTCAGATACTTGATTTTAAACTTTTCTATTGTTCTCATATATTGTTATTTATAAAGATATAAATTTCAGAGTTACCGGTTTTCCTCTAGGTACTGTTTTATCCATATCCCACAAATTTTGATATATTATCTTTTTCTTTCACTTTTATTGTGGAGATTGGGTTTCACTATGTTGCCTGGTCTGGTCTTGAACTCCCGGCCTCAAATGATCTTCTCACCTCAGCCTCCCCAAGTGCTGGGATTACAAGTATGAGCCATGGTACCCAGCCTCTATTTTCATTATGATTTTTAAATACTTTCTAATGTCCCTAATGGTTGCCTAAAGCTATTTAAGAATATGTTGCATAATTTGAAATATTTTGGATTTCCCAGATATCTTTATTGCTTTGATTTCTAGTTCAATTGAATTATGAATAAAGAATATAATCTCTGTTATTTGAATTCTATTAAATTAGTGCACCCTTTTTATAACCAAACAAATGGTCTTCACAGTAAATACTCCACTTGCATTTATAAGGATGAGGAATTCTGGAGTTAAGGGTGATGTTTTATCAATCTCAATTAGGTTAAATTGATTGATAGTGTTCATGAATTCTATGTAATTACTGACAATGCCTATTGTTCTATCAGTTACTAATAGAAAAATTTTGAAATCTCAAATATAACTGTGAATTTAAATATCTCCCCTTCAGTTTGCTTCACATTTAAAATCTCTATTATCTCTATTATTACTGCTGTAACAAATTACCACAAATTTAGTGGCTTACACAACACGAAATTATTATCCTACAATTCTGGAGGACAGAAATAAAAAATGTTCCTTAATGGGCTAAAACCAAATCTGAGTTCCTTTCGGGGCCCCAGGAATGGTGTCATCTATAAGCAACAGGCTTCCACCAGACACAAAACCTGCCAGTGCCTCAATCTTGGTCTTTTCTCTTGTTTACAAATTACCCAGACTTAGGTATTAATATTTTGTTAGAGGAGTACAAATTCACTAAAAAAGAAAGTGTTATTAGGAGTGGAATATTGCTACAACATATATCTAAAAATTTAAAGCAGTTTTGGAACTGGGTAATGGTTAGAGACTTGAATATCAGTTTTGAAGTGAATGCTGGGAAAAAAGTCTCTATTACCATGAATAGAGTCTTAAGGCCAATTCTGTTGAGGGCTCAGAAGAAGAGGAGAGCTATAGAGAGCCCGTTTGAGATTATCTAAGTGGTGGTGAACAGAATGTTGACAGGAATACAAATGGTAAAGGACATTCTGTTTTAGTCTGACATGAAAATGAGGAACATCTTACTGAAAACTGAAGGGAAGGCTATCCTTTTCACAAAGTGGCAAAGAACTTGGTTAAATTGTATCTGTCCTAATGCTTTATGGAAGACAGAATTCAAGGGGGCAAATTCACTAAAATTCAAGAGCACAAATTCACTAAAAAAGAAATTGTTATTAGGAGTGGAACATTGCTACAACATATATCTACTTTTTAGATATATATTGATATATCTAAATTTAGATATATATAGATATATATATAATTTTAAAGATATATATTGCTATAATATATATCTATGAACTAGGGTATTTTACAGAATAAATCCCTAAACAAGAGTGTTCAACATGCTGCATCGCTTCTCTTTGCTTATAGTAAAATGTGAGAAAAGAGAAATGAGTTAAAGATGGTATTTATAATCAAAAGGGACATAGAATGTAAAGATGTGAAAAATTATTGGCCTGGCCATGTAAAGAATAAAAAAATTTAAAAAAAAATTTTAAAAAGGCCTGTTCAGCAAAGAAAACCAAGGGCATGGCCATGTGGCCATCTGACAACATTAGTATGAATAGAAGGAAGTCAGATGCTATTCCTCAAAGCAATGCAAGAATGACTCCCCAAAGCATTTCAGAGATCTTTGAGTCTGCCACACCTATTACAGGCCCAGAGTGCCAGGGCCTGAGGCTAGATCTTTTTCAAAGGAGGGGCCCACAACACCACAGGGGCTCAGGGCACCCGTAGTAACTTGGGGCTCACTAGCCAGCACAGCTCAAGTCTCTGCTTCCCACGTTCCAGTACAGTGCTCTTTGGCCACCCTAGCTATAGCTGAGGAATGGCCAGGTGCAGCTCAGGCCACCTCTCTGGGGGACGTAAGTGATAAGCCTCAGTAGCATTCATGTGGTGCTAATTCTGCAGACCCACAGACTGTAATAGCTGTAGAGGCATGGCTTTCTCCACCTAGATTTTAAAGAATGCTTCCAAGAGTCTCACGGCCAAGGCAGAAAACTGCTACAGGAGTGGGGCCACTGAATAGAGCCCCGACTAGGGCAATGCCTAGCAGAGTCATGGGGTTGGGACCACCAAAAACAGCACCCACTAGAGCAATGTCTACTGGAGTCGTGGGACCTATCCCACAACTGTATTTTAAAGGTAGTAACTTCTTTAATTTCACAGGTTCAGAGCTGAAGGGCAACTTGCTAAGGATAAAACACAACTTTCAGTCTCACTCAGTCTGACTTGGATGGCATCTAGATGATATTCTGGACGTTAAACTTTTGAGATAGAAGGAGTTAAGACTTTTGGTGCTATTGTGATGGAATGAATGTGTTCTGCATGTGAGAATGACATGTATTTTGGGGTGGGAATGCTATAGTCTAAATTTCCCCAAAAATTTAAATGGTGAAACTTAATCTCTGTTGTATTGGGCAGTGTGGTCTTTGCAGGTGATTAAGCCATGAGGGCTCTGCCCTTATGAATGGGATAAATAACTTTATAAAAGGGCTGCAGGTTGCAGGGGTCACTCTCTTACCCTTTTTCCATGTGAGGACACAGCAGCAAGGTGCCATGATGGAAGCAGAGAGCAGCCCTCACCAGACACAAATGCTACTGACTTCACCTTGGAATTCCCAGCCACAAGAACTATAAGAAATAAATTTCTGTTCTTCATAAATTTACCCAATTCAGGTATTTTGCTACACCAGCACGAACAGAGTAAGGAAGGTGAGAAATGCCCTAGTTGACATACCCTATGAGGGATTATATGAGATCCAGATGATATCACTAGTGATGGTAACTTCATCACTTGATTAAGGTAGAATTAGCCAGATTTTTCCACTGTAAAGTTACTATAATTCACGTTGCATACTCTTTTCTATGGAAATGTGTCAGTGAATCTAGACTATCCTCAGAGGGAGGTGGGAAGAGTAGGAATTAACTTCCAGCTCCTAGAATGGGAAGTTTATCTATCTATCTATCTATCTATCTATCTATCTATCTATCTATCTATCTACCTACCTACCCATCCATGCATCCATCTATACACAAATAAATACTAGATTTTAAAGTTTTACAATCTGTCACTTCTAGGACTCCACTATTTAATGATGTTTCTCCTAGATTAGGATGATATTTTCCCACTTCTTTGCATGTCTAGTCATTTTGTGTATTAGACATTATGGACTAACAATTATTTTGTCTACATCTTGTTGTCTTACCTTAGAGAATAAAGAAGTTTTGTTCTGTCTAATGGGTAATTTAATTGTGAAACAACTTTTCAAGTTGTTTAAGCTTTATTAAGACAAGTATAGAATACTATATATTATCTAAGGATACAGTAGAGTGCTTATAATGTCCTATAAGCACTTCTTATACACAGTCATAAAATAGAATAATTGGGGCAGGATGGGAGTGCAGAAATTAATTTTTTCTTATAGTTACATCACTAACAATCCATACTACCTTCCTGACACTACTTTACACCTAGGCAAATGATTGTCCTCCATAGTTTTTCACACAAAAATTAATCTACGGGCTTCTTGCAATGTTTATTTCACCATAATTTTACCTTAATAAACATGAACAGAAGAGTGGACACAGGGTAATATGGCCAGGCTAATTTGAATCCTGGACTTCCCAAGGGATAAACCAAAACCAATGGCACAAACCTTGATTTCACTGCGCTCTACCCAATAGAAAATAAACCAGCCCAAGCGTAAAGCAGTCCAAGCATTATTCAGGAATTTTATACAGTTATCTATAATGGGATCTTTGCTTCTTAAACTTTATTATATTTGCTAAGGGCTTCCATAGTCTGTAGGTATACTTTTCACTGACAATGAAATACAGTAGAAAATATCCTGAGGAAAAAATATTTAAGCTTTATACTCAACCTAAAAGTAGATTGTCCTTTCAACTTGCAAATATTGTGTAGTTTGAAAAACTGTCTATAAACTAGCAATTAGTTCCATTGAAATTTAAAAAGATTAATTAGATGCCAAAGTTTTCTCATAAATTACTATTTGATTCAAAAAGTGACTGAACCATTTAAGAATTCTGAATTCTAATCTTCAAAGGCCAAACATCCTCTTAGCTTCTTCCCATCTCAACTCCAAAGCTTGACAAAAGCAATCATTTTTATAGAGGTTAACATTAATTCAAAATTTCTAAGCAAAGAGTAACCTATATATATCTTGATATTTGTTTGGAAAGTTTGGGAACTCTTTAATTAATTGTCCAATTACAAAGGTCTAATTCTACCAAGAGAAAATGTTTGTTAAAATAGATTTCAATTCTATATGTACTGAAAACAGACTTACGGACAATAACATTTTTCTATTTATGTCTTTATGAAGTATTATCAGCTATGGAGTAAGCATCAGAAGGCATTGTGTATAGTCTACATATTTTTAAAAAACTGAAGAAAATATTATTTTATGCTGTTCCTATGCAGCAGATGACATACTCTGGCTTCTTTTCTTTTTTTTTTTTTACTAAGAGAACACATTTTTATTTCATAGTTTTTCCATTATGTTCTTTTTTTTCATAGCCCCAAAGATTCATTACTTTGATAACCATTTATCAGGGACTCAAGTTCAATCTATAATACCTATTGAAATAGCAAATAATTCAGCCTCAGTGTCTGTGTGTGGGAAAATGGGCTGCGTGCTAGATAAATGGCCTACCTGCCTCTGACACAGATTAGGTCATCATTCAAACTAACTACAGATCTCTAGAACAAACACAAGGAAATACAGGTTCACGTTAGCTGATGTTTGTGTTTTAGAAACATTCTTCCTTTTAGAGTTACAACATCATCAAAGTATCATGGCACAGGCTTGAAAAACCAAGATTCAGTAATGTAATGATAGAGATATTTCACAATTTTTACAAAACACCAATTATGCAACCCATACTTATATCTGATTGCTCTTTTACACTAGGGCATCTTATAAAACCCCTGCGATTTCCGTCTGAATGAAAGTGTATAAACTATATTATGCTAGGTTGTAGGCAAGGAAAGCCATTACAGACATACATCTCTTTCCATGTACAAATAAGCTCTATTTTATTCCTCTCAAATTTCCAATCTCTTTGGTCTTGCTGTTAGAAGAAAGAAGTAAACATTATTCACAGAAGAAAACCAGTTGGCTACCCAGACCAATCCTCACAGGGTATAATTATCTTGGTAAATTCAGCAAAATATAGTTTACATTAATTTTACAGATTCAGAAATAAAGTGTTATTACAAAGAAAGCTTCATTTGTGAAGAATATATTTCATTTAACCAATTATACAAAAATCAAAATACAGAATAATGACTTTTAAGATCTATAGAAAGCAAAATTGCCAATGAGGAGACTAGACAAAGAGTAAATTCCTTTTGTACAGAGAAAAAAGAAAGGAAGAAAAGAAGGCCAACTAAATTCATAATGACAGTTTACTGATTTAAAATAAGAAATTATAATGGCTGTTTTCTGGTTAACCATGGCAGAATGACCTTACATTTTTATCTATCCCCTTGCCCTATGGCAGACTTTGAAGGTTACATCCCTTAATTTCCATTTCCAAGCCTATTTTTCCCTGCATTCTTCTATAAGAGATGTTTACCTTCCTCTATAATATCCTCATTTGCAGTTACAGATTGTAAAAACAGTCTTAATGAGATATACAGAAAAAATTGATAAGGGAGATTGTGGGACAAGCAACAGTTTCTCAATAAAGAGGTGGATAAATATGTTATAGCCATTCTCTCTTCACTTTCTCCCTTCTATTTAAACTTTTTATTATGAAAATTTTCAGACCTACACAAAAATAGACTAGTATAATGAAACCTTTATATATCTATCAAACAATTTCAATAATTTTGCCAAATTTGTGTCATCTATTTCCCTTGTGACTTCTTTCCTTTTGGAACGTTTTACAGTAAATCACAGATATCATAACATTTCATCCATAAATTCTTCAGTATGCATTCCTAACAGATGAGGACTTCTATTTTTAATTAACATAAACATGATGCCATTATAACGTATAACAAAAATAAACAATTTATTAAAATTATCTATGTGTAAAAATCCTGATTGTCTCAAAAATATATTTTTATATTTAGCTCTTTCCAAACAATAATCAAACAAGATCTATATATCACAACTCACTGATATTCAAGTTTTTAATCAAGGAGAGAATATCTCTCTTCCTCTTTTCTGCTACGATTTTTTTTTTAAAGAAACTGAGTTATTTGATCTATAGAATTTACCACATTCTGTATCTGGCTGATTATTTCTTCATGGTATCATTTAATTTGTTTTTGTATGCACTATTCTTGGAATCAGCAATTTCTCCAAAATGAGATGCAAGCATCTCATGAAATCTGCTCAGTGATTTCCAAGAACAGTTTTGCTTTCTTAGTATAGAAGGTTTTCGACCATACTTTTCTCTCTAGATTATTTAAAAATTGAATCCCAGATATCTACATCTCTGCCAGAGGGCTCTGTATCTGAGAAAAGTACTGGCTGAACTAAGAACATAATTTTAAAATTCTGAAGGCAAGTGATGGTCAACCTGAAGTTCTATACCCAATGAAACTATCAACCAAACATGATGGCAGACTAAAGATTATTTCAGATGTTCAAAAACTTAAAACACACACACACACACACACACACACACACACACACACACACACAACCCAATTATATCCTATGTACTTCTTAGGCATTTATTAAAGGATGAACATTACCAAACAAGGGATAAATAAGACAAAGAAAAGGAAGAATGAAATCTAAGAAATAAAGAATCCAATTTACAACATAAATCCTGAAATGACAGCTATGAGCTATGTATATTAGGCAAACAATCTGAGAGGAGGATAACTAAAATGTACTGGAAATTGCTTATTTTTTTCTCAGCACCATCCTGTTCTTCTAAGCTCTATCTTGAATAATGGGAACTGAAAACTTATAAACTATGTTTCCTACACTTCTTGCCAGCAGGTTTTTCACTTAGAGCCCACAATGGAAGAATTTGTCCAATATTTAGATGGCAGAAGAAGATGAGAAGCCTTGTTCTCCAGGGACAACTGGGGGCAGATGAAGTGGCTTCCAGGTGCCAAAGACAACTGACATAAGTAGCTGTGGTTCACCTGCTTCCTGTACTACCACATTTCTTGAAAACCAGCAATGATTTTTTTCTGTTGGCCTGTAATTTTATGCATTAATTTCTTTCTTTTTAAACTAAGTAACATAGTTTCTATTTTCCTGACCTAACCTCAAGTGATTCAGGAATTCTTTAGGTAAAAATACAGAAGTGATGGATTATCTGATGCTTGAATAATAACCATTATTTATATAGTCACTGTACTGTAAACATCAACTTCTAATTTTATTTAGATTGTGGTATACCTATATTTGTAGGATAGGGATAGGGAAAAATGTGTGTGAGAAATATGATGATCAAGAATGATACATTCTTAATTTCCATAAAAGGAAGTCTATACACAGTTTAAAGGTCCTAAGTTTTTTAAAATAGCAGCATAAGCCTCACCTGCCCCCACCCCCTGCCTTTTTTCTTTTAGGCAGTAAGGTTGTCTTAGGAGAGTGAGTCAAGAAATGAGGCAGAGGATTGATTTTAGGTAATAAAAAGCTTTTCAGCATCATCGATTTTTTAGGTAGGTAATATCTTACTTTGTTAAAAAGGATTTTTAAAAAGGGGTTAGCAAAGAAAAAGAAAATAAGAAATAGACAAAGTTTTAAAACAAACATAAAAGATGCTGGTGGCCGGGCGCGGTGGCTCACGCCTGTAATCCCAGCACTTTGGGAGGCCGAGGCGGGCGGATCACAAGGTCAGGAGATCGAGACCACGGTGAAACCCCGTCTCTACTAAAAATACAAAAAATTAGCCGGGCGCGGTTGTGGGCGCCTGTAGTCCCAGCTACTCGGGAGGCTGAGGCAGGAGAATGGCGTGAACCCGGGAGGCGGAGCTTGCAGTGAGCCGAGATCGCGCCACTGCACTCCAGCCTGGGCGACAGAGCGAGACTCTGTCTCAAAAAAAAAAAAAAAAAAAAAAAGATGCTGGCAAAATAACTGGGAAAATGGCTGCAAAATACAGTTGCAAAAAATGACCTGAGTCTACTTACTGTGACATTTCTCCCTCTCTCTATATATTTATATGTGATGCTAAATTACAATTAAATGTGTGCTTGTTTTTCATTTGGTATGCATAGAACCAAATGAAGGAAGTTGAGCAAAATAATTTAAATTTGTAATATACTTAGCTATGACAGCCTAAAACATTTTTCTCTACATGAGACCATACATGTCACCAGGACTTATGGGTTTAAAAGGTTTCCTCTACCTCAGAAAGAACATATATTTTCATATATCAAAATCATTGGCAGTGACTCTGTTTATGGCTCCTAGAATTGACCAGTTTCCCAAATGATTGGTTTATTGGCATATAGAGGTCTGTGTGTCTATCAAACAGGTTGTAGATTAAATCTAACTCATCTGGAAGCCACTCTACCTTTACGGTGAGTATGTACGTTTCCTCTCAAATCTATTTTGTGAGGATCTATTAATTAAATTTCCAGGCATCCAAGTATTTCGTTAATTAGGAGTGGTAACAGGAGTGAGGATGGCACTGTGTTCCCATGTAAAACAAACAATATTAGCTTATATTAAAAGCAATAATCTGACCAGGTGAGGTGGCTCACGCCTGTAATCCCATCACTTTGGGAGGCCGAGGGGGGGTGGATCACGACGTCATGAGTTCAAGATCAGCCTGACCAACAGGGTGAAACCCCATTTCTACTAAAAATATAAAAATTAGCTGGGCATGGTGGCGCATGCTTGTAATTCCAGCTACTCGGGAGGCTGAGGCAAGAGAATTGCTTAAACCGGGATCCAGGTAGCAGACGTTGCAGTGAGCAGAGATCATGCCACTGCACTCCAGTCTGGGCTACAGAGCGAGACTCCATTTCAAAATAATAATAATAAAAATGTAAAAAAAGCAATAACCAAATAATCAGCTTCAGACAAAGTAGACTGTAATAATCAGTACACTCTTTCCTTTTTCTTATGAAAAATTCAGAACATACAAATAGAAGAATATAATAAATTCCCATGTAGCCATCACCTAGATTCAATAATTTGTTTATTTTGTTGATCTTGTTTTATCTATTTCGCATTATACTTTTCTTTCTAGAGTATTTAAAAACTAATCTCGGACATCATGTTATCTCATAATCCTTGCATTCCAAAATGTAGACTAAGCCATCCTTGACTATTTTGGCAGGAATTAATATTTGGATAGATATTTAAATATTCTGAAATTTAATATGTGAAATCAATTGTTCTGACATAAGAAGAAATACATATTAGGTGATGTCATATATGCTCTTCATGGTTCACATAAATTCAGAAAACAATTTAAGAGAGGAATTGTCCAACCTCAGGTGTGAACCATAAAGGATGTCAGCCCTTTCAAGGCATCTATTCTCTTAAGAAGATACAAAAAAGCTGAGGAAGCAGAAAAGTATAGAGGAAAAAAAGTGATCTAAGAAAAGAATCATCAAGGGAGTACAGAAAATCTGAACTTAGAGATAAACACTGTATTACTTAGATACTCTGGATGCCTAAAAATAAGACTATCATAGTAGACATTGTTTGGGCTCTCCTCATATCCCCTGGAAATTTCAACAATCTCCTGTAGACTTCCATCTGGCAGTATCTACACATCCATTTGCCTGAGGGAGCACTGGTTAGACATGGAATAATTTTCTGAAGTCGTTGTATAAATACCACAGTTACCTCAACTCTCTCAGTTGGGATAATTATGTGTTATACTTTGTAGTGTTTCCAAAAGTTACCCTGTAGGATTACATTCATCTCTGGTAGCTGGCTTATTATGAGCCCATTATTGTTTCCCTTTTCACTGTTCCATTTTCCCACTTTCCTGCTAGTGTCACCAGCTAGTGTCAACTACTTGCACTGGAATTCCTGTTTCACTATCTCAAGTTGTGGAAACCTGACACAATTACTAAACAAGATTCCTTTCTTGTTCTTTTAGATGAGCAAAAAAGGAAGAGAAAGACCCTGTATTAGGTACTTTACAAAAATTATCTTAGTAAACCCTTATAATGATAACGTGAAGTAAGAATTATACAGATAGGGAAGCTCAGGAGTTGTGTCCGTGATCTCAGTACTGGGATCTGAATTCAGAAATAAAGTAAGATTAGGAAAAGTACCAGTGACATGAACTCAGTAAACCTGAATTTCCATACGCCCCGTCTCCCAAGCCAATCTCACCCAGTGTTATTTCCTCAAAGCACTGTAGTATCTGAAATTATCTTGTATATCCATTTGTTTACTTATTGCCTCTCTCTCCCATCCATTTTAGAATGGAAGGTACATAAGATCAAGGACTTTTGTCCTTATTGGCATATCTCCAGAGCTATGGGTACGTTTAGACACAAATTAATATTTTCTAAATGAATAATTCAGAATAATTCTTAAAATCAAAATATTTTGGCTTATATTTCATAACTCATCTTTCCCAGATTTCTTGCAACTCAATCCCACTTTGCTGATTTTCCAGAAACACCATGTTTCCTTGCTATTCCAATCACACTCCTGCCTCCAGGCTTTTCCATTTACCGTTCCCCCTGCCTAGAATGTTCTTTCATTAGACAGCCCTCATGGCTTCTTCTCTCATTTCATTAAGATCTCTTTTATTGAAGAGGCATTATTGCTTTCCTTTGTCCTTAGTAATTATCACCACATGACATACATGTTTATTTCTATGTCTATACCCACTAGAATATAAGCTCAACAAGAGGAGAAGGTTGTCCACATTTCTTCACTGGTATATTATCAATACTTAGAATAAATTTTCTAGCATTTAATAGGCACTCAACAAATTTTGATGAATGACTGCATAGGCACAATATAAATTTAAACTGTCATGAAATCAACAACCTCCATAAAATTATTTTGGTTTTCTGAAATCATCTTCAAAAGTAGCAATACAAAACATGAAACTGAAAGGCCCAGTTAAAGTTAAGTGACACCCCATGCTTAACTGTAACCAATATCCAAGGGAAGGACTTAGATTCTCCTAATTAAAGTAAGACACAGGACATGGACTCAAAAGACACTGTCTAGCTCTCAGATGTAAGAAATCCCAGCTTCTGTACTAGATCTCTACCATGCGTATCATTTAAATATAAATGAAAACTTCACACACATTTGATTAAATGTCCTCTTGTTAGTTCTAGCTCAGTTTTGCAGCCGCAAATGTTAATTTTCAACAGTTTAGTGAAAACTGAAGAATAAAGCCCACTTTTCAAATGGCATGTTCTTACAGATCATATAGAGGACTGTCATTCTCATCTCCAGATTGGAGCTTGATTGATTACTCCTTTTCCTTATGTTCATTAATCTCGTCACCTTATCTTTTATACCACTTCATTTTAGCAGAAAGGTAATAATAAAACCCTCATCCATTATCCTTGTACTCATCTAGTCAAGCGGAAATGGTTAATAACATGCTACAAATTGAACTTCAATCACCTCATTTTCTCCTTTGTTGAATACACATTAAAATATATTCCAAAACTGCAATTTGTTTTACAGGAGAATTTGTGTTATATTGCTACAGACAACTAAAATTAAGTGTTTCTCAGTTTGGTTATTAAATACATCCAAGTACTCTTTTATCAATAATACTAAAACATTAACTCATTTTATTAGGGTATAATAATACAAGAGTCTTATCTCCTAGAACACAAAGACATCTAGACTACCTAATAGTATGTGTTATACGATAGGGTCATTTATCTCTTAAAAAAATACCAGTGATAATTTATGAATCGGTATATTATTACAAATGAAATTGCTCTCTATTTTTAAAAGTTAATTTGTTTACATGCAACCTTATCTCGAAATGCAAGCCCTATTAGCAAAGACGTCTATAACTGTCATATAAAACAGAAAGAGAAGAATGGGCATATACATAAAATAGACTTAATAATTTAAGATTTTAAAACTATGACCACCGAAATAAATTAAATTTAATATGTAATTAGAGTTTTCAAAAGAAAAAAGAAAAAACTGACTTCTGAAATTACACAAGATTTTCATATACATCAAATATTTGTTGAACTGATATCTGATAGTCTTTAAAATACTGAGAGGAAAATAACTGTCCTTTTGGGAAAAAAGAATTTTCTACTAATATGTGTAGGTATCTTCTATCTATTTATAAATGGACATGCTCACCAACTGACTAAAACCTGGACTTACAGCAAATGTTGAAAAACTTAACCAGATAATCAAGGCTCATTGTCTATTATCTTCCTACTATACTGAAAAAAAATGCTCTTCTGAATCTAGAAAAAAAAATGTTAACAACTGACAATATCAGTATTTGAGCACCCAAACTATACTACTTAATAAACTCTTTTTTTTTTTTTTTTCTTGAGACAGGGTCTCAGTCACCCAGGCTGCAGGGCACTGGCAAGATCACAGCTCACCACAGCCTCAACTTCCTGGGCTCAAGCAATCCTCCCATCTCAGCCTCCCAGGTAACTGGCCACATGCCACCGCATCTGGCTAATTTTTTAATTTTTTTTTAAGAGACGGGGTTTCACCATATTGCCCAAGCTGGTCTCTAACTCCTGAGCTCAAGCAATCTGCCTCCTTGGCCTCCCAAAGGCTGGGATTACAGATGTGAGCCATCATACCCAGCCAAAACCCATCTTTTTATCTTTTTTTTTTTTTTTTTTTACTGGGAAAGATACATACATACAGATATATATATACATACATATATATATGCTTACACTGCTGCTGCTATTGTTGTTGTTTGCAGGGCATGTGTGCCAGTTATCAATTTATCACCTCTTAGTTCCATATTTACCCTTCATTATCTGCTCTGAAGTAATGAACCTGGATACTGTAAGTATTTCTCCTCTGCAATAGCATGATGTTATTGAGCTTTTTCAGCAGACAGCCCTGGAGGGACGCTGCAGGAAGAAAGCAGTTTCTTTCCCCTGTTCCAGTGTGCTCAACTCATCAGGCTTCCACTTCACACATTAGCTAATGAGTATTAATACTGAGTGCCTGAAATGATATTTTGGCAAGTTTGCCTGACCTAAGAGTCATAGAGATCACAGTGGCTGATAAGTCAATCTCCATTCCACCACCTTCTGTTTTATGGCAGAATATGCCATAAAACGACCCTATGGCCATCCCATTTGGCTCAGCCATGAAGATGCCGGATTCTATGATCTGCAGGCCCACGTCAAATCTCTCTACCTCAGTCCTTGCCTTTTCCTGTTGTTCAGCATGAATACCATATGAATTTGCCCTGCCCCTTTCTCAGAACCAACAAAGGATGAAAGATTAAAATGCTGTTTTTAAAAAATGTATTCCTTTCTATCCATTAAATTGTTTCACTATAAAATATACACATAGATAATATATAATAATTACAAAGTTATATTTTATAAGATCATTTAGTCAAGGCCTTGGTTTTTCCAGAATACAGAACAGTAGTATACCAAACGTATACATTATTGCTCACATTTAAGACTTTTTAATACATCATCCAGTATTCCTAGCATACAAAGCTACCCTCTTTTTTGCAAGATTTACACGTTTTGCTTTAGTGGAAAGTTTTTAAGATACTTGTCATGTCAGGCATGAATTACCAGTCATAGTTACATTATGTTCTCCACAAATAATCCTTCTTTTCTGTAAACTGTACAAAACAAAACAATATTACAAAAACAATATCTTAAATGTTTTTAGATACTTTTTTCCTACAAAAATCTCTAAGGACATGCTACTAAGTTTATATTACATATATTACATATGTTCCTTTTAAAGAAACAGGAAGAATTAACATTTAACATTATTTAGCATGTGAAAATTGGAAAGGAATCAATCAATAAGCCTAGGTATGCAACAATTTTTATTTCACCCTGTAAACATTCTTAAACTATATCAGATGCCATTGCCTATAAAAATGAATTTATCAATTTAATGAGGATTTAGGCAGATTAGTTGCTTAATGAGAACTCTAGCTAATGTGGTAGAGGTTTTGTTTCAGTGCTAACAAAATCAGTGTGATAAAACTGTGATTACACTGACGAGAGCCCATTTCTTTTTAAAATCATTATTTCACATAATTAGTGTTAAATAGCAATATGCAATCATTTAAAAATATTTTTGTTTATACCTTTTATATTTTAATGCTTTTATATTTAGACATAATAGTTTCAATATTTTACAATCCTGAGCCTTCTCCTCTTACCTTTATCTATTGTGTATTATTTTGTTTTGTTTTGTTAGAGATAGTGTCTTGCTCTGTTGCCCAGGCTGAAGGGGAGTGGTACAAGCCTTGCTCACTGCAGCCTCGAACTCTGGGGCTCAAGTGATACTCCCACCTCAGACTCCTAAGAAGCCAGAACTACAGCCTATGTCACTATGGTTGGCTAATTTTTTTCTTTATTTTTTGTAAAGGCGTCTCACTATGTTGCCTAGGCTGGTCTCTAATTCCTGGACTCAGGTGGTTCTCCCATTTTGGCCTCCCAAAGCACTGGGATTACAGGCACAAGTCATGGCACCCAACCTACTGTTCTGTTTAATTGTTTAGCTCATTTTTCTCGGTTTTCTCTCCTTCTTTGTTCTCTTTCTATATTTACACAAATACATAATGTCAACATCTAAACAAATACAAATTACAATTCACACAAAAACTGTAATTCCCAATTTATTGGCTAAAAGAAAACTCTATTATCTAAAGCTTTCTTCTTAGCTGAGTAATGCTTTGGTTCATAGATTAGAGAACTATCTACCTTAAAACAAAGACTTTTTAAAAATGAAAATAGAAAACATCTTTAAACATTTTACATTTTCCTATGTTCTTTCCTAAATAACCTAAAAGGTCAATAAGAAAGAGATATTTTGTACTATAAAATACTTTCGTTCTTAAGACAAGGATGCTGTGGCCCATACATTTGCTAGTATTACTCTTACTGACTCTCAGAGGTGGTGTAGTTAAGAACAGAACTTCTACATTACTAATGGGGGTCAGCAGATATTATGTGTCTCCTCATATGTTCCAATATAAGGAATACATCATCAACTATGGTTCACCTAAAAATATTTACCTTAGTATAACCAAGACTTTACATTTAATTTCCGGCTTAAAGGATTACAAAGTATCCTTTACAATATAAATAATTACTATAAGAAAGTAAACAGATAAATGCAGAGGTAGGACACTCTACAGGACAAATGCACTGGTCTCCTCAACATGCCATGAGTAAACAATTGTTCTGAAATGAAAAAAAGACTTAACAGACAAAACAACCAGATACAACGAGGATTCTCAGATTAAATTCCACTTTGGGCAAAAAAGTTACAAGGGATATTTTTGGAGAAAGAGGACACATTTAAATATTGATTAGGTACGAGATAATATTAAGGACTATTATTAATAATTTCATTAGGTAATTCTGTTACTTTGGTCTTTGTAGGAAAACATATTGTTTTAAAGACATAGAAAAGTATTTAAGAATGGACTGCTGGGTACCAATTTACTTTAAAATCCTTCAGCATTTCACCTGTGGTAGTGACTGAATTTCAATTGTGGTTGACTTTGGGGCACAAAGGTGGCTTCTGGTTCTGGAAACATTCTTTTTCCTATTCTAGTTGCTGCTTTTATCATTCTGTCCACTCTGCAAAAAGTTAGTGTGTTGTACAATTATGTGCACTTTTCAGTATATGATGTATTTCCATGAACAGTATAAAACAAACTAATCAGCGTTAAAAAATATTTACATCAATTAATTTTAAAATGCAACAGCTCTGGATTAAATTGTTTGGTTTTCAATTTTGACTCTAAGCCAAATCAAGAACACAATCCCATTAATAATAGAAACATACACACATAAACCAATGAGGTGAAAGGTTTCCACAAAGAGAACAACATAACATTGTGAAAAGAAATCAGAGATCACATAAACAAATGGAACAACATTCTCTTCTCATGAATTGGAGGAATTCATATCACTAAAATGGTCATACTGCCCAAAGCAATTTACACATTCAACACTATTTCTCTCAAACTACCAATGCCATTTTTCACAGAATAAGAAATAACTATTCTAAAATTCATATGGAAGCAAAAAAGAGCCTGAATAGCCAAAACAATCCTAAGCAAAAAGAACAAAGCTGGAGGTTTCACATTACCTGATTTCAAACTATACTATAAGACTACAATAACCAAAACAGCATGATACTGGTACAAAAATAGACACATAGACCAATGGAACAGATAAACAATTCAGAAATAAAGCTGCACACCTACAACAAAAATTTTAGAAAGTTGACAAAAATAAGCAATGGGGAAAGGACTGCCTATTTAATAGATAGTGCCAGTATAACTGGGTATCCATATACAAAAGAATTAAACTGGACCACTGCCTTTCAAAATATACAAAAATTAACTCAAGATGGATGAAAGATTTCAATGTAAGACCTCAAGATATAAAAATCCTAGAAGAAAACCTAGAAAGTACCATTCTGGACATTGGCATTGGCAAAGAACTTACGACCAAGTCCTCAAAAGCAATTGCAACAGAAACAAAAATAGACAATTGAGATCTAATTAAAATAAAGAGCTTCTGCACAGCAAAAGAAACATTCAACCAAGTAAACATACAACCCATGGAATGGGAGAAAATATTTGCAAACTATGCATCTGACAAAGGCCTAATATTCAGAATCTATAGGAAACTTAATTCAACAAGGGAAACCCAAAGAACCCCATTAAAAAGTGAACAAAGGACCGGGCATGGTGGCTTACACCTGTAATCCCAGCACTTTGGGAGGCTAAGGCAGGTGGATCACTTGAGGTCAGGAGTTGTTCAGGACTAGCCAGAACAACATGGTGACACCACCATCTCTACTAAAAATACAAAAACTAGCCGGTCATGGTGGTGCACACCTGTAGTCCCAGCTATTTGGGAGGCTGAGGCATTAAAATTGCTTGAGCCCAGGAGGTGGAGGTTGCAGTGAGCCAAGATCACACCACTGCACTGCAGCCTGGGTGACAGAGAGACTCTGCCTCACAAAAAAAAAAAAAAAAAAAGCAAACAAAAGACATTGAACAGACACTTCTCAAATGTGTCCAATGTGCAACCAACAAATATATTAAAAAGTGCTCAACATCACTAATCATCAGAGAAATGCAATTCAAAACAACAATGAGATACCGTCTCACACTAGTCAGAATGGCTATTATTAAAAAGGCAAACAAATAACAGATGCTGGCGAGGCTGCAGAAAAAAGAGAACTTTTATACAATGTTGGTGGAAATGTAAATTCGTTCAGCCACTGTGGAAAGCAGTTTGGAGATTTCTCAAAGAACTGAAAACAGAACTACAATTTGACCCAGCAATACCATTGCTGGATATATACTCTAAAAGAAAATATATAATTCTACCAAAAAGATACATGCACTGATACGTTTATTGCAGCACTATTCACAATAGCAAAGACATGGAATCAACCTAGATGCCCAGCAACAGTGGGGTGGATAAAGGAAATATGGTACATATAGACCATGGAATACTTCACAGCCATAACAAACAACAAAATCATGTCCTTTGCAGCAACGTGCATGCAGCTGGTGGCCATCATCCTGAGTGAATTAATGCAGGAACAGAAAACCAAATACCACATGTTCTCATTCATAAATGGGAATTAAACATTGGGTACATATGGACATAAAGATGGGAACAAGAGAGATTAGAGACTACTAAAGGGGGGAGAAGGGGAGGCGTAAAAGGGGTGAAAAACTATCTACTGGCCAGGCTCACACCGGTAATCCAATCCTAACACTTCAGGAGGCTGAGGCAGGATGATTGCTTGAACCCAGACTCAGTGAGTCAAGATTATGTCACTGCACTCCAGCCGGATTACAGAATGAGACTCTGTCTCAAAAAATCAAACAAAAAACTACCTATTGGGTATTACACTCACTACTAGGTGACAAGATCATTCCTACCAGAAACCTCAGTGTCATTCAATATCCCCATGTCACAAACCTGCACGTGTACCCTGTGATCGAAAAGTTAAAGGTTTAAAAAACCTATAACTTTTTTTTTTTTGTTTTAAGACAGAGTCTCGCTCTTGTCGCCTAGACTGGAGTGCAGTGGCATGATCTCAGTTCACTGCAACCTCTGCACCATTTTTTAAATAGGGAATTCTTTCCCCATTTCTTGTTTTTGTCAGGTTTGTCAAATATCAGATGGTTGTAGATGTGTAGTATTATTTCTGAGGCCTCTGTTCTGTTCCATTGGTCTATATCTCTGTTTTGGTACCAGTACCATGCTGTTTTGGTACCAGTACCATGCTGTTTTGGTTGCTGTAGCCTTGTAGTATAGTTTGAAGTCAGGTAGCGTGATGCCTCCAGCTTTGTTCTTTTAACTTAGGATTGTCTTGGCACTGTGGGCTCTTTTTTGGTTCCATATGAACTTTAAAGCAGTTTTTTCCAATTCTGTGAAGAAAGTCATTGGTAGCTTGATGGGGATGGCATTGAATCTATAAATTACCTTGGGCAGTATGGCCATTTTCATGATATTGATTCTTCCTGTCTATGAGCATGGTATGTTCTTCCATTTGTTTGTGTCCTCTTTTATTTCACTGAGCAGTGGTTTGTAGTTCTCCTTGAAGAGGTCCTTCACATCCCTTGTAAGTTGGATTCCTAGGTATTTTATTCTCTTTGAAGCAATTGTGAATGGGAGTTCATTCATGATTTGGCTCTCTGTTTGTCTGTTATTGGTGAATAAGAATGCTTGTGATTTTTGCACATTAATTTTGTATCCTGAGACTTTACTGAAGTTGCTTATCAGCTTGAGGAGATTTTGGGCTGAGACAATGGGGTTTTCTAAACATACAATCATGTCATCTGCAAAGAGGGACAATTTGACTTCTTCTTTTCCTAACTGAATACCCTTGATTTCTTTCTCTTGCCTGATTGCCCTAGCCAGAACTTCCAACACTATGTTGAATAGGAGTGGTAAGAGAGGGTACCCCTGTCTTGTGCCAGTTTTTAAGGGGAATGCTTCCAGTTTTTGCCCATTCAGTATGATATTGCTGTGAGTTTGTCACAAATAGCTCTTATTGTTTTGGGATACGTTCCATCAATACCGAATTTATTGAGAGTTTTTAGCATGAAGGGCCATTGAATTTGTTGAAGGCCTTTTCTGCATCTATTGAGATAATCATGTGGTTTTAGTCTGTGGTTCTGTTTATATGCTGGATTACATTTATTAATTTGCATATGTTGAACCAGCCTTGCATCCCAGGGATGAAGCCCACTTGATCACGGTGGATAAGCTTTTTGATGTGCTGCTGGATTCACTTTGCCAGTATTTTATTGAGGCTTTTTGCATCGATGTTTATCAGGGATATTGGTCTAAAATTCTCTTTTTTTGTTGTGTCTCTGCCAGGCTTTGGTATCAGGATGATGTTGGCCTTATAAAACGAGTTAGGGAGGATTCCCTCTTTTTCTATTGATTGGAATAGTTTCAGAAGGAATGGTACCAGCTCCTCCTTGTACCTCTGGTTGAATTCAGCTGTGAATCCGTCTGGTCCTGGACTTTTTTGGGTCGGTAGGCTATTAATTATTGCCTCAATTTCAGAGCCTGCTATTGGTCTATTCAGAGATTCAGCTTCTTCCTGGTTTAGTCTTGGGAGAATGTATCTGCTCAGGAATTTATCCATTTCTTCTAAGTTTTCTAGTTTATTTGCGTAGAGGTGTTTATAGTATTCTCTGATGGTAGTTTGCATTTCTGTGGGGTCGGTGGTGATATCCCCTTTATCATATTTTGTTGCGTCTATTTGATTCTTCTCTGTGTTCTTATTAGTCTTGCTAGCTGTCTATCAATTTTGTTGATCTTTTCAAAAAACCAGCTCCTGGATTCATTAATTCTTTGAAGGGTTTTTTTGTGTCTCTGTCTCCTTCAGTTCTGCTCTGATCTTAGTTATTTCTTGCCTTCTGCTAGCTTTTGAATGTGTTTGCTCTTGCTTCTCTAGTTCTTTTAATTGTGATGTTAGAGTGTCAATTTTAGATCTTTCCAGCTTTCTCTTGTGGGCATTTAGTGCTATAAATTTCCCTCTACACACTGCTTTAAATGTGTCCCAGAGATTCTGGTATGTTCTATCTTTGTTCTCACTGGTTTCAAAGAACATCTTTATTTCTGCCTTCATTTTGTTAAGTATCCAGTAGTCATTCAGGAGCAGGTTGTTGAGTTTCCATGTAGTTGAGAGGTTTTGATTGAGTTTCTTAGTCCTGAGTTCTAGTTTGATTGCACTGTGGTCTGAGAGACACTTTGTTATAATTTCTGTTCTTGTACATTTGCTGAGGAGTGCTTTACTTCCAACTATGTGGTCAGTTTTGGAATAAGTGCGATGTGGTGCTGAGAATAATGTATATTCTGTTGATTTGGTGTAGAGAGTTCTGTAGATTTCTATTACGTCCACTTGGTACAGAGTTGAGTTTAAGTCCTGGATATCCTTGTTTTATTTATTTATTTTATTTTTAAATTTTTATGTCATTTGAAGTATACTGAAGCTTTTAAATTAAATCATAGCTAACTTATTTTCCATTATAAGTCTTGCTACTTGATAAAGAATATCACAAAATACCTAGGTTTTACAGACATTTTAATAATATAAACTGACCATTATTTTTGCATTCTCGAAATCAGACCGTAATACTCTTAGGTAGTATGCTGAACATTTGGGGTGGGTTTTTATGGGGGTTTTTTTGTTGTTGTTGTAGTTGCTGTTGTTTTGAGACGGAGTGTTAGTCTGTCACCCAGGCTGGAGTGCGGTGGCACGATCTCTGCTCACTGCAACCTCCCAGGTTCAAGTGATTCTTCTGCCTCAGCCTTCCAAGTAGTTGGCTACAGATGTGCGTCACCATACCCGCCTAATTTTTGTATTTTTAGCAGAGACAGGGTTTCACCATGTTGGCCAGGCTGGTCTCGAACTCCTGACCTCAAGTGATCCACCTGCCTCGGCCTCTCAAAGTGCTGGGAATACAGGCATGAGCCACGGGCGCCTAGCCAACATTTTGAAAAACAATAAAAATGAAGACTTTAGGCATGTTGTTTTTTTACAAAATAGCCTGGCTTAAGTTTGCAGTTGTAAAGTAGCTCAACAAAAAGCAATTATAACAATGTTTATAATACATTCCTTAATAACAACAGCAACTTACGCTTTCTTAAAAGTGTTTTTGCTTTAGAACTTCAAAAATGTTACTATTACACAACTCAGTGATATACATGTGTCATATAAGTTAGTGCAATTATCTAGCAGAAAATAGAGCCACAGAAGCTAAGAAGAAGGGTTCTGTGTCAGCAAAATCAACTTTAAAGAACATCTTGCTTAGAAACTAGAGAGCATAAACCCAAAATTTAAATTAAATTAAATTGCCTCAGGCAGCAATAGGTGCACCCTATCACACCTGGCTAATTTTTAAAAATTTTTTTTGTAGAGGCAGTGTCTTGGTATGTTGCCCAACCTGGTCTTGAGTTGGTCTCAAGCAATCCACCTGCCTCAGGAGAGTCAATTTAGAGTTAAAGACACAAATAGCCTGAATGTAAATAAAGGGAAAAATACTTACAATACATATTGCATATATTGCATATTAATATATAAAATTAAGCAATAAAGCACATGTTATGTCTGAATCATGCATTGCATTTCAGAATAGTATTTTACAATTAATAGTACTTATTAATCAGCTTTTTACTTTTGAAATCAATCTCAAACAAATGGGTTAATTGCATCACAAGTGTCTCTAAACCTTGCTCCTCCCCTATCTTCTGGTTTGCCACAGGCAGGCAGTATAACCAATAGGTAAGAGCAGGAATTCTGGAATTGGATTACCTGGGTTCAAAACTAGCTCTAGCAACGCTGAGCAAATTAATTAATTTCTCTTAGTTCCTTCAGCTATAAAACAGGAATAATAATTATAAGAATTAAATGAGTTAATATATAAAACTTATAGCATATCACACATTAAAAGTGTCATTTCTTATTATTGTTATGACCTTTTCCTTCATTTGAGATACATGTATTAAGCACTTACCATATACCAGACATTGTGTTAAATGTGAGAAATTTGGGAATTTGGGTTATGACCAAATCAGACAGATTCTGTCTTGCACATATCAAAAACACATGATTTTACCACCTTTTTATTACTATAAAAAGTGAATACTGAATTTGCTTTCTGCAGCTAACAAGAAGAAATCAAAAAAGGAAAGTTAATATAAACACAAAGCAATGAAAACATTTATAAAGCACTGATGATGCTAGTCAGTTCCTGCTTCCTGTAACACCCAGCTATCAATGTTCTTAAAAGACAAATCCAGAATCAAAAAACAAACTTAATGATTTCAAATCACCCAATCTTCAGAATTTCTATTCCATATAACTATGAATCTGATAATGACACATCCATAATCATACAAAAAAGTTTTAACGTTTCATAGCAAACTTCAAGAACATTTTAGATAGTCTGGTAGTACTAAAAAATTAGACCAAAATAATTTTATAATGAGGCTTAATATTAAAATACAAAAATGCAAATTGCCATCTTTATTACCAAAAACATAAGTGTCCCAAAATTCATCTGCCCCCCAGAAAAAACTGGAACACATATTTATTAACTCAAGGGGCTTTGCTAATTATGTAAATGTCTGTCTTTTCTACATGTAATTTCATTCAAACTTCCTCTCTTTCCCCCAATTAACAACCCTGCCAAATGTTTGGACTTGAAAAGGCCACAGCTTTATACACAATTAACAGTCAAATTCTAACACAAATTACATGCCATTCTTATCTCTGTATACACATTGAACTCCTATATCTTGTTGCCAACAGGCAGCTTGCACTAGGGAATACATCCTGAATTGGTTTAATGTCCAGGAATAACATTTCACACTTAGAAAGGAGATACTATCCATTGCCAGCTATGTGAACTGAAATTTGCCATGTCCTATCCTTTCCATTTTGTTCAAATAGGCAGTGAGTAACTATCCACTTATCTGTTTTAACCAAATATTTTCTTGAAGCAGAAGAGGCAATCACGATCTTTGGTTTTCTTTAGACACTTTTTAGGATGATTACAGAAACTTTTATGAATGGTAAACGTATTTTCTGAACTAGAAATTGGGGAAATATCATTTGACACATAATCGCACTACCAGAAAAAATATTTGAAATTGGATCAATCCCAGGAAATTAGATTTACATATATGGTCATTATATTAACGACTGCTTCCCTAGAAAAGGTTTTCAACAGCAGCAACACTAGAAATAACCAGTTTCTTATTCAGTAAGTATATGAGACAATCATCACATCAAAATAGTCAGACATGTCCCAATCTTTTGAAGTATAATATTTTATTACCAAAGTACCTCAACATACCAGTCATTTACATACTAAAAGGGCAACTAAAATATATTTTATATTTTATATATATTAATATGTATATGTTATGACTTAAAATTATGAAAGCTTGTAAAACACAGCAGTTTTAAAATACAAACATCTCCAAATTAAACTTTTAAAGAAACAAATCTGATTGGGTTTAGTTACTAGCTTAATACTCTTCAGTAGTCTCTCACTGTCCTTAGAATAGTATCAACTGACATCTGTCTACCTGTCCAGATTTGACTTCAGATTGTATCACCTGTTACCTATATGATGATGTGAAGTGCTTGACCTCACAAAGCCTCAAATTCCTCATCTGTAAAACAGAAAATACTAATGCTTGTCCCACAAACCTTAAAGAGCTGGGATCTATTAATAAAATTATGCTTATGAAAGCCTTTAAAATTGATGAAGCGTTTCATAATAAAATGAATTAACATTTTTGTTATTAATACCATAATTAAGGTAATCTCAGTTAAAAATAATGCTTACACACAATTTCAGAAAAACTTTGGGCTCTATATGAACTAAAATGTGCTACTTAAAATAAATACAAAAGTTTACCCTCAAAAGAAGATTACAAATCAATTGTAAAATAAATTCCAATATTCTAAGATATTGTTGCTACAATCTCAGAACATTTTACTCCTGAAATTTCATATCCTTTGTAGTATCTGAAACTTATCAGTTAAATTCATTATTAATTCTTTTATTTTACTTATTGCACCTTAGAATCCCATCCAGGGAATCTGTTACTATTCTAAGACCAAAATCAGAATTCCTTTTAAAATAAAAATGTGAACATTAAACTTAAAAAAAAATAATTTGCAGCTTAACTCTGTGGTAGACAGATGGTGAACAAAACAACTATTATATAATGTCTAAAACCACTTTATGCTTTAAAAATAGGCTTATATGTACTGAATAACGGCTAAGATAGGAAATATTTGATTTCAAATTTGTTAAGGATTTAAAGACATAAAAAGTTAGATTAGAAGTTACCTTAAAACAACAATAAGGTAGTCATTTAAAAACATGATCAAACAATGAAAACAGATTTTTTTAACTCATGCTAGGAAAGTTACTCAAGATTCTATTACTCACTAGAGTAAAAATAATCTTGGTCTTTGATTTTTGAGTGTTAAAAAACCAAACTTTCCAAAATTCAATCCTTCTGAAGGAACAGCTAATTCAGAAAAGAAAAGGGGTTTTTTTTGTTTTGTTTTGTTTTTTGTTTGTTTTTTCCTATCCATTTGGGTTACATGATTCTAAAATTACAGGTATAGTCACAAAGAGCATATGCTTCCCCTAAAACTCTGTAGGCATCTAACAAACTACTGTAGTTAAATCTTGAACAAGCAACTCTTTTTTAATCCTCATTTTTCATATACGAGAAAGATTTGTATATTTTGCAAAAGAATGCTATTGCGATATTATGACTTTGAAATAAAGCTCTAAAATCATACTATTCAACTAAAGGTTCCTTCAGCAATATTAACATGGCCACGTTGTACATGTTACTTTTAGCTTCTTTGTGTACAACAAACTGCATTCAATTGGTGAACAAATACAATGTTTAGTATCATATTTAAAACCACTATTCAAACCTTTTCTTAATGCTATTATCAGTTTTCCTTTTGCAACAATTTTGTGTATAAAAATAAAAGCACTGGATTTTTATTAGTGCTGCCCCTTCTTTGTTTTGCTCCACTCTGCAAAGCCCTTTTGGGACACTAAGCCTGCATTTACCATAATACGGATTAAACTTTCTTTGTCCCATTGCACAAGGTTTGTTAGCAGGTTAGTCTTTTTACATTTTTCACAGGCTGCCTGCAGCTTACCCTTTAGGCCTCACTCAAAATACTTCTGTGGATTTACAAAAATACCAGAGTGGTCTTGGGGTTAATTGGAAGATAAGTGCAGTCTTTAACGTAGAGACTCATTAAACATTTAGCTTTACCACAATCCACTATTTTGAAAGAGAAAAGTTCTAGAGACACTTTAGGAATAATAACACAGTAAAATTGTTTTTAAAAAATGACTACTGGTTGTTTTATAGAATTGGAAAAACTTCATTTAACTACCCCAAAGGTGATATAGCAGAACAAAGCAATGTCCCTGGTCAGCTCTCTACATTGGTTTTAACATGCATTGATCGTAGAGGAAAAATGAACAGATTTTCTAAAGAACTAAAAGGCAAAATCTTCCAACCTTCTGTTGGGAAATTTAAAGTAAAAACTCAACTGATGGGTTATGACAGATAATATTTATTTATAAACAAAACATATTTAATTCTAAGAGTTTAATTTTGTTGCTTTAAATTTTACCCAAGTAAATCACCATATCAAACATGTCTATTAGAGCCAAATGGAAAATTTATAAAATTCACCCAAAAAACTTAGAAAGTATTTAAAAATTTAAATTCCTTCTTTAATTTCTAAAATACATACATATACATAAATATACACACTTAAAATGAAATCTGAACATACCCATTGGTACTAGGTTTCTTTTAGAATTATGCATGCAGATTGCTATCCAGATTAACTTTTCCATCCCCTTACCTCCTTCCAACACTATTACTCCCACACAAAAAGGAAAAAAGAAAAAGAAAAATGCGACAAAACACACAGACACTTGAAGTAAAGGATTAGACATATTTGCCCAAGATGCAGATAACAAAAGCAAAAGTGAAGAAAATTGAAGAGACAGCCAAACTTCAGCAACAAAATGGTTAAAGAATCTGAAGTATTGTTCCCGTTATTTTAAAAGTCTGCTATATTGTGGACAGCGCAAACATCACACAAGTTAAGATTACTGACCATTATCTCCTTAATTTTCTCCGCTTTCCCTCACATTCCCTCTTGCTATCTGGGCACCATTTTTCTAAAGCTTTATTTCTGCTAAGAAGTAAACTTTCCCTAATCCATCTATTATGGAACCTTTAATTGGATTGGGAGCAGGGTGGTGTATAAAATAGCCCCTATTCACTCAAAAGGACTGTAGTTTTAGGGACTTAAAGGAGAAAGGTATTGTGAAACAAAATCCTCAGGGAATCAAGGATTAAAATGTGGCTCTCCTAAATTCATCAACTCCAGGACACAAATGAATTGCTTCCTTAAACAGGTAACTTTCCAAATAAATGGCATAGCAAAACTGAAATTAAAAATTATAATTTTACTTTAAGGAATAAAATGCCTTCACACTAATAAATTTTGGCTTTATAAATGACTTTTACTTGCTATTTCTTCTACTGAGAACTACAATGCCAGAGAACAAATGGAATGCCTTAAACATATTTATTTATATTTTCTCTACATACATATTTTTCCTATAAAATAAAGAGAAAAGCAAAAATATATGTTTTAATCAATTAATTCCTGTACATGCTATATTTGTGCAGCCTTGAAGCAGCAAGCACTGCCATAATACAAACTTTTTTTTTAATTAAAAACACATTTTGTTCTTATCAGAAAGTGTCAGATACATAGTAATCAGCAGTCACTCTTCTTCCCTCAATCAGTTATCCTCTCTGTTTCCTTCATAAACATCCCCCAACCCACTCTTTGTCAGGCTGTAGTACTTTTGTCCTCTGTCCCGCCACCGTGCACACCCAACTATTTGGGATGTCTTCAACAGTAAGATGAGGATACAGCCCATACTCAGTCATTCTCTTACTGAATTAAATATATTTAAAGTGTCGAACCTGATATCTAAAGTAAAATGAAATCCAGAATGTATCTACCAACTCTAAATTAATCTCATAAATGTCTACATACTCTACCAAAACAATAGGAAACTGAGGAAGAGAAATGTTAGAAGAGATCAAGATTCTAATGTAACACTTAACTCTGTGTAGTTTACTAGTCTATATTAAAAGCAAATAAAAATTCATCAATATTAGTGATTTACCTAACGGTGCTTTTAAAAACAGATTAAAAAAATTTAAGAAATGCAATTAATTTTAAGAAAACCCTCAAAGTATCCCCTGTTTTGAAACCTTGATCACAACTTAATAAGTGCTACCTTTATTGAACCCTTACTAATTGTCTGACATTGTGCTAACTGCTATTACATGAATTATCTCATTTTATTCTCTCAACAGTTGTATGAGGTAGTTGCTATTACCTGTTTTTCCACAAATGAGGAAGCTAAGTTTTTAAAAGTTCAATTAAATTGTCCAAGGTTACACAGCTCCAAAGAAAATAAGCTCTGTGAAAGTTTTTCATTACCATATTATAAATGTTTAGTATTAGAAAGCTGCCTCATTTGCCAAAGTCAATCTGCCAAAAAATAAATGTGCCTAAATTATCAAAATCACCTATGTACCAACGGTAAATATTTAAAGAATATTCTCCTTAAAGGTATTAAATTTATAACTTATTCTTCTAATGAACATATTCTAAGATACATTTAATACTTTTTCAGCAACCTTTTAAGAACCACTGTTTTTCAAAACTAAAATCATCATAGGGTAGTTTTGTCCTATTACCAATATAACTAAAATTTTAATGTTTCATATGACATTTTTTAGTTTGTACTGATTTCTATTTGTATATTTTTTCTATTTTTCTAACATTCTGTCACCTACAATCATTTGTCATTTTATTTTATTTTATTTATTTTATTGTAGAGATGGAGTCCTACCCTGTTGCCCAGGTTGCAGTGCTGCGGCCCGATCTCGGCTCACTGCAAGCTCTGCCTCCCGGGTTCACACCATTCTCCTGCCTCAGTCTCCCAAGTAGCTGGGACTACAGGCGCCCTCCACAACGCCTGGCTGATTTCTTGAATTTTTAGTAGAGACGGGGTTTCACCGTGTTAACCAGGATGGTCTCAATCTCCTGACCTTATGATCCGCTCGCCTCGGCCTCCCAAAGTGCTAGGATTACAGGTGTGAGCTACTGCACCCAGCCTCATTTGTCACTTTTACCTATTTACAAAGTATTATATCAGTTGAGAATTATTTTAATACTTTTCAAAATGTATGAAGTTTTATTTGACCAGTTTTCATCTTGTTTTCATAACAATCTTTGAGGGAACCTCCATTTGTCTGTCCCAAATCACTACAGTTGAAGCTGAAGAAAGCTTTTTTGGAGGAAAGATGGAAAAGAAAGCAAACATTCCAGGGAGAGATTCTGATTCCTGAAAGTATTAGGAATGAGGGTCAGGGCTGAGTACTAAATGGCAGTATCAGAGAAAGAAGATAAGGGAACTACGAATCCTAGGATTCATAGTCTCTTAGGCCACTCCTCTTAGGCCTTTTTAACCCATACAACACACAGTGTGTAAATAAAAACACACAAACTAGTTTATTCGTTTTCTGCAAATATAGCTAATTAGTTTTAGCAAATTCCTAGCACAATGGCATGCATATTAGTAGGGCAATAAAATATGTGTGGAATGGATATATTAAAATTTTATGTAAAGTAAAACTTTAAACACTGTATTTTGATTTCAAAAAAAAACTTTAAATTGTCAGTTAAAGTATTTTACATAAATTATATTGTTAAAGATAACATGAACATGCATGATCTACTTTAGGGGTAGCTAAAACAACACTCCAAAACAACTTCATACTAAAGGATTATTGAATTTTACATTTAAAAATGAGCAACTATAGGGAAAGAACCAAAAATGGATCTAGGAAAATTGCAATATACAGCAAGTACCTTAAAAATTATTTAATTATTAAAGCATATTTAGAATACAAATGAGTATTTACTATTTTTAGAACCCATTAAAATTAAGATACCCAACTATTCTTTTTCTCTGATGCCATTTTACTAATACCTAAGTGTGTATATAAATATCTCAGTCACTGGTATGTAAATGTCATAATAAAGTGTAATGTATTTCATCACATTCCATGTGCACTTATGCTTCCTTATAACTTCAGCTAAGTTTCTACACACAGTGGTTTAGTTTTAAATGGCTGACCCCAAATTATGATGAGTTAGAAATAAGTCAGTATCATACTGAATGGGCAAAAACTGGAAGGCCGGGCGCGGTGGCTCACGCCTGTAATCCCTGCACTTTGGGAGGCTGAGGCGGGCGGATCACGAGGTCAGGAGATCGAGACCATCCTGGCTAACACGGTGAAACCCCGTCTCTACTAAAACACAAAAAATTAGCCGGGCGCGGTGGCGGGCGCCTGTAGTCCCAGCTACTTGGGAGGCTGAGGCAGGAGAATGGCATGAACCCGGGAGGCGGAGCTTGCAGTGAGCCGAGATCGCGCCACTGCACTCCAGCCTGGGCGACAGAGTGAAGACTCCGCCTCAAAAAAAAAAAAAAAAAAAAAAACTGGAAGCATTCCCTTTGAAAACTGGCACAAGACAGGGATGCCCTCTCTCACCACTCCTATTCAACATAATGTTGGAAGTTCTGGCTAGGGCAATCAGGCAAGAGAAAGAAATAAAGGGTATTCAGTTAGGAAAAGAAGAAGTCAAATTGTCCCTCTTTGCAGATGACATGATTGTATGTTTAGAAAACCCCATTGTCTCAGCCCAAAATCTCCTTAAACTGATAAGCACCTTCAGTAAAGTCTCAGGATACAAAATTAATGTGCAAAAATCACAAGCATTCTTACACACTAGTAACAGACAAACAGAGAGCCAAATCATGAATGAACTCCCATTCACAATTGCTTCAAAGAGAATAAAATACATAGGAATCCAACTTACAAGGGATGTAAAGGACCTCCTCAAGGAGAACTACAAACCACTGCTCAGTGAAATAAAAGAGGACACAAACAAATGGAAGAACATACCATGCTCATGGATAGGAAGAATCAATATCGTGAAAATGGCCATACTGCCCAAGGTAATTTATAGATTCAATGCCACCCCCATTAAGCTACCAATGACTTTCTTCACAGAATTGGAAAAAACTGCTTTAAAGTTCATATGGAACCAAAAAAGACCCCACAGTGCCAAGACAATTCTAAGCCAAAAGAACAAAGCTGGAGGCATCACGCTACCTGACTTCAAACTATACTACAGTTACCAAGGCTACAGTAAGCAAATCAGCATGGTACTGGTACCAAAACAGAGATATAGACCAATGGAACAGAACAGAGGCCTCAGAAATAATACCACACATCTACAACCATCTGATCTTTGACAAACCTGACAAAAACAAGAAATGGGGAAAGGATTCCCTATTTAATAAATGGTGCTGGGAAAATTGGCTAGCTATAAGTAGAAAGCTGAAACTGGATCCCTTCCTTACTCCTTATACAAAAATCAATTCAAGATGCATTAGAGACTTAAATGTTAGACCTAAAACCATAAAAACCTTATAAGAAAATCTAGGTAATACCACTCAGGACATAGGCATGGGAAAGGACTTCATGTCTAAAACACCAAAAGCAATGGCAACAAAAATCGAAATTGACAAATGGGATCTAATTAAACTAAAGAGCTTCTGCACAGCAAAAGAAACTACCATCAGAGTGAACAGGCAACCTACAGAATGGGAGAAAATTTTTGCAGTCTACTCAGCTGACAAAGGGCTAATATCCAGAACCTATAAAGAACTCAATCAAATTTACAAGAAAAAAACAACCCCATCAAAAAGTGGGCAAAGGATATGAACAGACACTTCTCAAAAGAAGATATTCATACAGCCAACAGACACATGAAAAAATGGAAAAAATGCTCATCATCACTAGCCATCAGAAAAATGCAAATCAAAACCACAATGAGATACCATCTCACACCAGTTAGAATGCCAATCATTAACAAATCAGGAAACAACAGGTGCTGGAGAGGATGTGGAGAAATAGGAACACTTGCACACTGTTGGTGGGACTGTAAACTAGTTCAACCATTGTGGAAAACAGTGTGGCGATTCCTCAAGGATCTAGAACTAGAAATACCATTTGACCCAGCCATCCCATTACTGGGGATATACCCAAAGGATTATAAGTCATGCTGTTATAAAGACACATGCACACGTATGTTTATTGTGGCACTATGCACAATAGCAAAGACTTGGAATCAACCCAAATATCTATCAGTGACAGACTGGATTAAGAAAATGTGGCACATACACACCATGGAATACTATGGCTTCCTAGTATAAGATCCCTCAAATTTTGGCTGGGTGCAGTGGCTCACGCCTGTAATCCCAGCACTTTGGGAGGCCGAGGTGGGCGGATCACGAGGTCAGGAGATCGAGACCACAGTGAAACCCCGTCTCTACTAAAACTACAAAAAATTAGCCGGGCGCGGTGGTGGGTGCCTGTAGTCCCAGCTACTCGGGAGGCTGAGACAGGAGAATGGCGTGAACCCAGGAGGCGGAGCTTGCAGTGAGCCGAGATCGCGCTAACTGCACACCAGCCTGGGTGACAGAGCGAGACTCCGTCTCAAAAAAAAAAAAAGATTCCTCAAATTTTGTATAACATTGGATCTCTGTTGTGTTATAAAATATTTGGTACAAAACTAACTGCTATGGTTTGAATATATCCCCCCAAAGTTCATGTGTGGGAAACTGAATCCCCGTTTTAACAGTGTTGAGAGGTAGGGCCTTTGGGAGTGACTGGGTTATGAGGACTCTGCCTTCATAAATAGATTAATGTTATTATCACTAGGGAGTGTTAATTATCACAAGAACGAGTTCCTCCTAAAAGAATGAAGCTTAGACCCCTCTTGCTCTCTCAGTCTCACATGTTCACTTGGTCTTCTGTCCTGGGATGACTCTCACCAGATACTGGCACCATGTTCTTAGATTTCTTGCCTCCAAAAGCATCAGCCAAATAGACTTCTATTCTTTATAAATTACTAGTCTCTGGTATTCTGTAATAGCTGCAGAGAATGGATTAAGAAACTAATAAAATGAATATGTAAATTAGCATATAAATATATAAACTTGTGTATGGATAAACATATTCAACATAAGAAAGACTAATAAGCAGGAGTGGTGGCTCACACCTGTAATCCTAGCATTTTGGGAGGCTGAGGTAGATGGATCACTTGAGCCCAAGAGTCTTAAGACCAGCCTGGGAAACATAGTGAAATCCTGTCTCTACAAAACATACAAAACTTAGCCAGGGGTGTTGGAACATGCCTGTATTCCCAGCTACTCAGGGGGCACTCAGGCAGGAGGATAACTCGAACCCAGGAAGTCAAGGCCGCAGTGAGCCATGATCATGTCACTGCACTCCAACCTAGGTGACAGAGCAAAACCCTGTCTCAAAAACAAAGCAAAAACCTTAGGGATACAGCCTGATTGAAACATATGACACTCATAAGTTATACATCAGAGAGCCATTTTAAAGCACTAATGAAAATGACTGTTAAGTCCCTATAGAAAAGTCTATTAAAATATATGTATGCGTGTATATATATTTTTTACACACACACAGATATACATATAATTTCCTACATCATACTTACCCCTTAGAATAGCAGTCCTCAACCTTTTTGGCACCAGAAACTGGTTTCGTGGAAGACAATTTTTCCACAGACCAAAGTGGGGTGGGGGATGGGAGGTATGATTTTAGGATGAAACTGTTCTGACTCAGAACATTTAGACATTAGACTAAGACATTAGACATTAGAGTCTCATAAGGAGCACACAACCTAGATCCCTCATATGCACAGTTCACAGTAAGGTTCGCATCTCTATGAGAATCTAATGCTGCAGCTGATCTGACCAGAGGCAGAGCTCAGGCGGTAATATTCCCTCACTTGGCACTCCTGCCCTGCTGTGTGGCCCAGTTCCTAACAGGGAAACTGGGTTGGGAACCCCTGCCTTAGAAGACAGAACACAAAATACAATTTATGCCAAGATCCAAAAAATTGTCAAGTCAGAAAGTTAAGAATATCATACTTTTCATACCAATAACCATATCCTGTACAATTACTCATAGACAGATGGGGTGTAGGAGGGGTCAAATCCCACTTCTGACACCAGATTGTGTCAACCTAAAAATAGACATTAGAGAAATTTGTCTCCAAATATATTGAGTTTGTTTGGGAATGACAAATGAAGATTATGACATGGAATGGTAAGCCACCAGTGCATCTGGTGAAAGAAGGGTAAGGGAAGCTTCTATTAGCCAAAATGGATTCAAGTAAACTACTTAGAAACAGAGTTCACTGGTTCCAGAAGCTTAAAGTCAGAGTTATCATCATTTCATTGGTGAAGATGCTATTACTGGTCAAGTGTTCATTGAAGAGCATCTTCTCTGAATTGCTATAGTTCTAAAAGATGTCTAGTGATAAATCTTGCCAAAACTAGTGACAAACCTTGCCAAAACAGGAGATACATGAAGGACATGAAGGGGTTTCTTGTGGGATTTCTAGAAAGTCCTTGGAAATAGTTTTTATCTCAGATATATAAGCAAGAGCCTCCTCTACTTTGTGCCTTCCTGTACCAATTTTGCCAGGTTCTGACAAAATTGATTTCATCCCCATATCTGTAACTTTCACAGGGGAATGAAGGGGTAAGATAGTTAAATTAAACAGAGTCCCTCAAAGATCCCCCTTCCTTTTTTCCCCTTAATTTCAAAGAGCCAAGTTACTTTACATGTTGGGTACTGTGCTGGAGTAAGGAGGCAAAACCCAGGAAGTAGGATCAGAGAGACAAGAGTTACTAATCCAGGACAGAAATCAGAAACCAAAATGTAATAATCTGCTAGAGAATCAGACCATAAGGAATATCTGTCATTTTGCTTATTATCTGTAAGAAATAAAATTATAGCACAGTGATGAAAGCACAGTGATGAGAAACCCTAAAATGTTTTTAGTAAGTGAAAAATGATAAATGAAAATTGACAATAGAGAATCAATCACAACTAAAGTATAGAAAGATGCTAATATTTATTTTACAAGCTTCATCAATATATACTAGTAAATATAATAATAATCAAAAGGGGTTTCATAGATTCCTTTCTGACCTCAATTCTGCTTACTTTTTCCAAAATATCTTAAATTCTTCAACAAAACATTCTATTATCAAGGAGGCTTTTCAGGAATGTTACCCTTAGTATAAGGTATTACTAATCCTTCTTAATGATGTTCTATGTCACTTTTTAAAAACTCATTAGGATGGCAAACAAAACAGGCTTTTGTTACATTAAACTCAGTGTTTAAGGAAAATACATACTCATTGAAAAAATAAGCATTTTTTTTTTTTTTGGAAAGCCTAGAGATACAGAAATCAAAAACAAAATGCTGGGGAAAGGAAGGATATGATAGTTGTTAAGGGTTAGATAACTACTATAAATCTGTCTAAATCTGTACCTTTAGCAGTAATATTTATAGAAAATAAGATCCAAAGGCCCTCAAAATATCTAGGGTTACTCTTTAAACAAAGAGAGGAAGGAATCTGAAAACAGGTGACTCCAACATCAATTCTTTCCATCAGCTCTAGGTTTTGTGGTGAATGCTTCAGTTGCCTAATTTTACAAGGAAATGCTATCGCCCACACACATATAATACTACAATGCTACTACCTACCCTGAAATTGTATATTCTACTATTTACTTAAAACACAGTAGACTTTAAGACTATTCTGTTCAACCCATAACAATTCAAATCTATAATCAAGTTTTAGTAAACTTGATTTATCAATTTTACTAAAAGTGGACTCCATTTATCAAACATTTATCAATGTGACAGCAAAATCTGCAATCAAAACAAGGCCTACAAGGAAAATGCAATTTTTAGCATACTTTCAGCTAATCTATATTCATAAACTACACTACTATGATAGCTCATGAAGTATAAAGAATTAAAAACAATTATATCTTAAAATACAAACAAAATTGGCCAGGCACACACCTGTAATCCCAGCACTTTAGGAGTCCAAGGTAGGCAGATCACAAGGTCAAGAGATTGAGACCATCCTGGCCAACATGGTGAAACCCCATCTCTACTAAAAATACAAAATATTAGCTGGGCATGGTGGCGCACGCCTATAGTCCCAGCTACTTGGGAGGCTGAGGCAGGAGAATCGCTTGAATCGAGGCGGTGAAGCTTGTGGTGAGCCAAGATTGTGCCACTGCACTCCAGCCTGGGTGACAGAGTGAAACTCCGTCAAAACAAACAAAACAAAACAAAACAAAACAAAAAAAATGAACACACACACACACACACACACACACACACACACACAAATAGAATCTAAAAATATTCTCTTTTTTTGAGACAAGGTCTTCCTTTGCTGCCCAGGCTGGTGTGCAAGTAGTGCAATCATGGCTCACTGCAGCTTCAATCTCCTGGGTCCAAGCAATCCTCCCAAGTCAGCAGCCCAAGTAGCTACACAACAGGAGCAAACCACCATGCCTGGTTAATTCTGTTCATTTTTTATAGAGATGAGATAC
Source organism: Papio anubis (assembly GCF_008728515.1). NCBI lineage: Eukaryota > Metazoa > Chordata > Mammalia > Primates > Cercopithecidae > Papio > Papio anubis. The sequence continues at coordinate 38,841,498 of NC_044978.1, read as the reverse complement.
TGTTATGTTGTCCAGGCTGGTCACTAACTCCTGGGCTCAGGAGATCTTCATGCCTCAACCTCCCAAAGTGCTGGGACTACAGGTGTGAGCCACTGTGCTCGGCCTAGAATCTAAAAATATTCCAGCAAAATATATAAAAAATAAATAAAATAAAAATTTTATGAGACCTGAAAAATGAATATGGAGAAGCCAAAAAAAAATGCTCTCCAATAACTTTTAACAGTTATTTTTACACATTTGTTCTAAATATTCAAAAAACTAAATTTAAAAACTATCTGACTGATGTTAATCAAAAATATATTTGTTTGAAAACAAATCACATTTTAAACAGCAACTATGTTGGAAGTTTAATATATTCAAACATTTGATTATATGATTAATGTCTAAAGCTCTATGAGGTACCAAATCAGAGCTATTTTTACTTATTATTGTAGCCTCAGCATCCAACACAGTTAGCATACTGACAGATAATCAAAAGTGTTTGTGAAATGAATAATTATATACATAATTATACAGAATGTGAATACTTATCAACCTATTTATTTATTTTAGTGCCATAACTCCAATCTCTCTTTACTTAAAAGCTCATTGATTGCTTCTGCATTAAATGTGAACCTTCTAACACTATAATTTTCCCTATGAAATAAGTATAATATTACTTATAAATTATACAAATCCTGTGAAAATGCAGATTGACATATTACGTAGTTTGGATTCATCTTTATGCATGCACCAATGCAATTTGTTATTAAATTTACAAATGTTGTGGTGTATAAATTGGATACTCCTTCCGAAATAAGTCTTGCAGTGTTTTAATATCAATGTGACAGCAAAATCTGCAATCAAAACAAGGCCTGCAAGGAAAATGCAACCTTTTTAACAATATATAGCTGAATAACAAGATGTCACAAAAATAGGGCTGCCACAATTACCAAAGAAAGATAATTAAAAGGACATGTGCTATGTGCTGTGTTTCACCCGGTACCCACATCTTGGTTTCTAATAGTATTCTTCACTGAAAAGAATTAAGGCTCTCCAAAGCAATAGATGATTCCAGGGCTGCAGAAGGGAAGCTACAAGATGAGCCTTGAGCCTCTTGCCATGTCAGAAAGTCAGAAAGTACTCAAGAAAATGAAAGGATAAGTAAAAAAAAAAAATAAGAACAAGCTTGAAAGGCTTCCCACTGGCCTAATCTGGAAGAATTTGAGCATTAAAGTAATTATGACCACCACTGAATTATTAACCATTGAAAATAAGAAAAATTCATGAATCCATACCAATAATGGATGGATAAATACATGGGGAATGCAGAAGTGTATGAAGTTAAGGCATAATGTCAACTGATAACGGTGGAAGGAGACGTGATATGGGAAAATAATCATTTTAAAACCATCACTGTAGAGATTAATATAGGGAAGAATTAAGTGGACTCCATATTTCATTCAGATTTCATCAGTTTTTCTCTCACGCTTTTTTTTTTTTTTTTTTTTTTGGTCCCAAGATCCTATTATACTTACTCTTGATGTCTCGTTAGGCTTCTCTGGATTTTAACAGTTTTTAAGACTTTTCTTGGTTTTCATGACCTTTGACAGCTTTAAAGAGTACTGACCAGGGCATTTGTAGAATTCCCCTCAATTTGGATTTGTCTGATGTTCTCATGGTTAGAATGGGGTTATGGGTTTTAGGAAAGAAGTCCACAGAGGTATCATGCCATCTGCATCATATCATATCATATCATAGCTACATGCTATCAATGTGCTTTGTCACTGATATTAGCCTTAATTACCTGGTTGAAGTCGCATTTCACAGGAGTTTACACTGTATAGTTATTTTAGTTATTTCCTGCTGCTCTGTTCCATATTGTACTCTTTGTTTTTTGTTTGTTTGTTTGTTTTGAGACAGTCTCACTCTGTCGCCCAGGCTGGAGTGTAGTGGTGCAATCTTGGCTCACTGCAACCTCCACCTCCCAGGTTCAAGTGATTCTCCTGTCTCAGCCTCCTGAGTAGCTGGAATTACAGGCATGTACCACCATGCTCAGCTAATTTTTGTTATTTTTAGTAGAGATGGGGTTTTGCCACATTGCCCAGGCTGGTCTCAAACTCCTAACCTCAAATGATCCACCTGCCTTGGCCTCCCAAAGTGCTAGAATTATAGGCATGAGCCACAGTGCCCGGCCACATATTATACTCTTTGGAAGCAAGTCACTAAGCAGAGCCCACACTTAGCAGGTGGGGAGTAATGGTCCATTTATTTTGGGGGGAGTATCTATTTAAATTATTTAGACTCCTTCTGTAAGGCAGATTTATCTCTTCTCTCCCCTATTAATTTATTTATTTCAGTATGGACTCATATTTACTTCATACTTTAGGTTATAAACCAAAACTAAGTTATTTATTTGTTGTTCAAATTATTCTGACTTTGACTATTGAGAGCTCTTTCATTGCGCTCTTGTGCCCCTTTGACCTAACCCCATTATTCTATTCTTTGAACATTTATATATGTTCTGGCACTATAATATGCTCCAGGCTCATCTTGTGTAGTGTTGCCTCAGCAACAGAATAAATCATTTCTCTAGTGAGTCCTGGGTTCCTTTTATTGGAGCATGGTAATAGAAACTAAGACCTGGGCATTGAGTATTCTCACTGCTACTGGAGTAACATTGCTTCTAGACACCCTGGCGAACAAAGCTGATAAATGTATGTATATATACTAATCCATGTATACACACCTATCTATTCTTTGTATTTCTATGTATCCATTTGCATCTACATTAAGCTAAATATGATTCAAGACTCCGACTCTAATCTAGTACCACATGAAATCATACTAGCCTTCAGGGAGAGAATTTTGATAAAAAGCAGGATATTTGCATGGTATCATTACAGACTGCATAGTAATTACAAAGGAAAAAAATAATATATAGACTAGCAACATCAGACAACATATTGACTGGCTGATAAAAATGTCACCATTTAAGGGCAGGTGGACATCCTATGCCTCTGTAGGTGAAACTCTCAGACAGACATATCACTTACATAGTAAAGCACCTAGATGTATAATCTGAATCTAATCGTAAGGAAACATCACACAAATCCAAATGAAGATTACTCTCTTAAAAAAAGGAGAGAACTACATTCTTCAAAATTGGCAATGTCAAGAAAGACAAAGGTAGCCTGAAAAATTGTTTCAGATTTAAGCAGACTAAAGAAATACCTAATTCTAAACTTGATTCTCTACTAGAAGTTAAAAATATTGGCCGGGCATGGTGGCTCATGTCTGTAATTCCAGCACGTTGGGAGGTCAAGGCGGGCGGATCATGAGGTTAAGAGATTGAGACCATCCTGGCCAACATGGTGAAACCCCGTCTCTACTAAAAATACAAAAATTAGCTGGGTGTGGTGGTGTATGCCGGTAGTCCCAGTTACTCAGGAGGCTGAGGCAGGAGAATTGCTTGAACCCAGGAGGTAGAGGTTGCAGTGCGACTCCATCTCAAAAAAAAAAAAAAAACAAACAAATATATATATATATATATAAAAATGAGGGACATTATTTTGTCCATTGATGAAACTGAAGTATGGATGGCAGATTAAAGTATTATCTCAAAGCAAATTTCATAAATTTGATTACTATTATAGTTATATAAATAAGATAACATTCTTATTCTTAGGAAATACACACTGAAGTATTCAGGGGAAAAGGAGTATAATGGGTACAAATGGTTCAGAAAAAGTGGTGTGTGTATTATATACACTTGTATGTATGTGTGAGTGTACTTATTAATAACATATACATTATGTATGTATAGAGACAATGTCAGAGAGAGCAAAAATGATAAATGAGGCTATGATTCTATAGCCTCATTTATATATATTTATATATCATTTATATATTATTATATTAAATGATGATAAATAACATATTCATGGTAGGTAAATCCATTTTTAAAAAACATGTGATCTTTGTTTCATATGTAATAAATGTCATAAGTATGTAATGAGACTGAGCCAACATTAGTGAAAGATGAGCTTTAAAATGTTTTCCAGAAGCAGTTATTCTATCCTGTGATGTCCTCTGTGACCAAAAACTAAATGAAGGATATCTTTGGAAGAAGGTAAAGCTAAATGGACAATTTGGAAACTGACCTCTAATTATACTTTGATTAGTACCACTGGCGAATATGCATTCACAGGGTACAGACAAATACAAATTTGGCCTCTTCTTTAAAGGGTTTCCGTAGTTCAATCATTTTGAACTCCAAATTGATACTCAGTAGAACAGCATATAGGTTCATATTTATAATTCAAATCATTGGCAATTCAAAAGATTACTATTGCCGGGCGCGGTGGCTCACGCCTGTAATCCCAGCACTTTGAGAGGCTGAGACGGGCGGGTCACGAGGTCAGGAGATCGAGACCATCCTGGCTAACACGGCGAAATCCGGTCTCTACTAAAAAGTACAAAAAACTAGCCGGGCGAGGTGGCGGGCGCCTGTAGTCCCAGCTACTCGGGAGGCTGAGGCAGGAGAATGGCGTAAACTCGGTAGGGGGAGCTTGCAGTGAGCTGAGATCCGGCCACTGCACTCCAGCCTGGGCGACAGATTATTATTGGCCCGGCGCGGTGGCTCATGCCTGTAATCCCACCACTTTGGGAGGCCGAGGTGGGCGGATCACCTGAACTTGGGAGTTCAAGACCAGCCTGATCAACATGGAGAAACCCCGTCTCTATTAAAAATACAAAATTAGCCAGGCATGGTGGCACATGCCTGTAATTCCAGCCACTCGGGAGGCTGAGGCAGGAGAATCGCTTGAACCCAGGAGGTGGAAGTTGTGGCGAGCCGCAACCACGCCATTGCACTTCAGCCTGGGCAACAAGAGTGAAACTCTATCTCAAAAAAAAAAAAAAAAGAAAAAAACGGTTACTATCAGTAAATGCTAACTGAAACTACAGTAACAATTTATAAACAGTAATTTAATTTTCTACTGAAATTTACCAAAATATAATTCTTTCTGAGAACATTACTGTCATAAGTTTTATTATATGCTTATAAATATTATAAACCTACAAATTATATTAATATGATAAATACTAATTTAAATCTGTTCTTAATATGACAAAACTGTGTTATTCTAAAATCCATGAAGATGAGCTATTCCAAATGAGAATTTTTCTAAATAACTGAAGGGCTAGTAACACTGTATTCCTTCTAAACCACAATGGTATAGTGTGGTAGGCAGAATGATGCTCCCTCCCAAAGAAGTCCACATTCTATTCCCTGGAATTCATGAATATGTTATTAATACCTTAAAAGGCAAAGAGGAATTACAGTTGCAAATGGAATTAAGGTTGCTAATCAGCTAACATTAAAACAGGGAGATTAACCTGGATTATCTGGGTGAGTCCAGTGTAATTACAAGAGTCCCTTAAAGTACAAGAGGGTGGCAGAAGATTAGGTCAGAGTGATGCAATATAAGCACTCAATCTGTCCTTACTGACTTTGCAAAAGAAAGGAAGGAAGCAACAAGCCAAGGACCATGGCAGACATCTAGAAGCTGGAAAAGGTAAGGAAACAAATTCTTCCCTAGACGCAGGAGAAGAGAATGCAGTCCTGCCAACACCTTGATTTTACTTCTGTGAGACCTGCATAAAGCCACTACTTTTGTGGAAATTTGTTACAGCAGCAACAGAAAATTAACATATATTCTCATTTCTTTTCTCTTGCAAAAAAGTGTAATATACATAATTTGATCTTAAAACTTCCTGTAGCAAATCATTGTAGGAATCAATTCCTATACTGAGCAACACCCTACCAATCCCTACCTCCAAGCATACACAGATTCCCACATCCATGCTTTAGAATATAATATAGTTTTCATGTAATCTTTTGACAACAGAGACATTCTATTTATTATCTATTACAACCCTTCATCCACTGTGAATGGCTCTGCTCTCTCTACCCTCAGCATCACTCACCATCCCTAGATGTCCACTATTTTCTTTCCCCCTTAGTCTCTCCTTCAATTATTCTCTGTTATATTTGCTCACACAGTATCTCCTGAGTTTCTTGGCTCTAACAGAAAGACTCTCCTTAAATGCACAAGGCTATTCAATGCCTTTTCTCCTTGTCTATAAATCTACCAATCAGCATATATTTTGTGCACCTCAGCTCTCTCCATTGTTGCTGAGTATTCACTGGTTGTTTTCCAGGAATATTTCACTCCCTATTTGCAATAAGCATTAAATTTTTCTTTAGAAGGATATACATATATATATCTATATATATATACACACACACACACACACACATATATATATTTTTAGCCTATCTGCAAAATTTAATGGGACAGCAGCAGAGATAATGATAGCATAGTTACACATATACTCTCATTGCTATGGGCAACTATGATAATGGCAATGTAAGTACATATTCATTTTCTCTCTACATATGCAATCTCCCACACCCTGCCATGTATGTATGTTCTCAGTAAATGTTTAGAGGACAGAGGAGAAAGTAAGCTCTTAATCTCCTGGTGTGCAAATTACAGGAAGAAGAGAGAACTAAGCAAACAAATTTAAGTTCCATATAGTAACAGAAGAAATAATAAATATTTAATCTATAATATATTTTCTAAAAATTTATCTGCATTCAAGACATTAAAGGCCTTCAAATATTAAACTAGTAGAAACATTAGACTGAGTGTTATTAGATGACAAAATTATGTCTTACTCATTTTTGTTTCTCTGATGCCCACAATTAAGTTTGTTTTGAAATAATCTTTTTTTTTTTTCTTAATAGGGGTCTTGCTCTGTCGCCCAGGCTAGAATGCAGTGGTATGATCATAGCTCACTGCAGCCTTGAACTCCTGGGCTCCAGCAATCCTCTTATCCCAGCCTCTCAAGTAGCTGGGACTACAGGCACACACTACCACGCCCAGCTAATTTTTAAAATATTTTGTAGAAACGAGGTCTCACCGTGTTACCCAGACTGGGTTACTCAGGGTTCAAGTGATTACACCAACTCAGCCTTCAAAAGTGCTGAGACTACAGAAATAAGCCACCACACCTGGCTGAAAGAATCTTTTTTTTTAACCTTATGACAAATTTGCATATGAGCCTAGGTACACAGACCCTTGCAATCTAACAATAAGACTTAGTAATATTAGCATCACATAATTACAAGGCTGAAATATTATAGTGTTAGACTCTCTTTAAAATATATGTTTTTATGCAAATCAATAAAGGTAATCCATCACATAAAAAGAACCAATGACAAAAACTACATGATTATCTCAATAGATGAACAAAAGGCCTTCGATAAAATTCAAACATCCCTTCATGTTGAGAACTCTCAATAAACTAAGTACTGATGGAACATATCTCAAAATAATAAGAGCTATTCATGACAAACCCATAGCCAATATCATACTGAATGGACAAAAGATGGAAGCATTCCCTTTGAAAACCAGCACAAGACAAGGATGCCCTCTCTCACCACTTCTATTCAACGTAGTATTCCAAGTTCTGGCCAGGGCAATCAGGCAAGAGAAAGAAATAAAGGGTATTCAAATAGGAAGAGAGAAAGTCAAATTTGTTTGCAGATGACATGATTGTATATTTAGAAAACCCCATCATATCACCCCAAAAACTCCTTAAGCTCAGGATGCAAAATCAATGTGCAAAAACACAGGCATTCCTATACACCAATAACAGACAGACAGCCAAATCATGAATGAACTCCCATTCACAATTGCTTCAAAGAGAATAAAATACCTAGGAATCCAACTTACAAGGGATGTGAAGGACCTCTTCAAAGAGAACTACAAACCAGTGCTCAGTGAAATAAAGGAAGACACAAACAAATGGAAGAACATTCCATGCTCATGGATAGGAAGAATCAATATCGTGAAAACGGCCATACTGCCCAAGGTAGTTTATACATTCAATGTCATCCCCATCAAGCTACCAATGACTTTCTTCACAGAATTAGAAAAAACTACTTTAAAGTTCGTATGGAACCAAAAAAGAGCCCGCCTTGCCAAGACAATCCTAAGCAAAAAGAACAAAGCTGGAGGCATCACGCTACCTGACTTCAAACTATACTACAAGGCTACAGTAACCAAAACAGCATGGGACTGGTACCAAAACAGAGATCTAGACCAACGGAACAGAACAGAGCCCTCAGAAATAATACCACACATCTACAACCATCTGATCTTTGACAAACCTGACAAAAACAAGAAATGGGGAAAGGATTCCCTATTTAATAAATGGTGCTGGGAAAACTGGCTAGCCATATGTAGAAAGCTGAAACTGGATTCCTTCCTTATACCTTATACAAAAATTAATTCCAGATGGATTAGAGACTTAAATGTTAAACCTAAAACCATAAAACCCTAGAAGAAAACCTAGGCAATACCATTCAGGACATAGGCACGGGCAAGGACTTCATGTCTAAAACACCAAAAGCAATGGCAACAGAAGTCAAACTTGACAAATGGGATCTAATTAAATTAATGAGCTTCTGCACAGCAAAAGAAACTACCATCAGAATGAATGGGCAACCTACAGAATGGGAGAAAAATTTTGCAATCTATCAATCTAATAAAGGGCTAATATCCAAAATCTACGAAGAACTTAAATTTACAAGAAAAAGCCAACCCATCAAAAAGTGGGCAAAGGATATGAACAGACACTTTTCAAAAGAAGACATTTATGTGTCCAACAAACATATGAAAAGAAGTTCATCACTGATCACTAGAGAAATGCAAATCAAAACCACAATGAGATACCATCTCAACGCAGTCAGAATGGCGATTATTAATAAGTCAGGAAACAATAGATGCTGGCGAGGCTGTGGAGAAAAAGGAATGCTTTTACATCATTGGTGCGAATGTAAATTAGTTCGATTGTGGAAGACAGTATGGTGATTCCTCCAGGATCTAGAACTAGATATACCATTTGACCCAGCAATCCTGTTACTGGATAAATCCTTCTACTATAAAGACACATGCACACGTATGTTTACTGTGGCTATTTACAATAGCAAAGACATGGAACCAACCCAAATGCCCATCAATGACAGACTAGATGAAGAAAATGCGGTACATATACACCATGGACTATTATGCATCCCCAAAAAAGAATGAGCTCACGTCCTTTGCCAGGACACGGATGAAACTGGAAGCCATCATCCTCAGCAAACTAACACAGGAACAGAAAACCCACACCATATGTTCTCACTCATAAGTGGGAATTGAACTATGAGAACACACGGACACAGGGAAGGGAACAACACACACTGGGGCCTGTTGGGCCATGAAGGGGAAGAGGAGGAAGAGCATGAGGACAAATACCTAATGCATGTGGGGCTTAAAACCTAGGTGATGGGTTGATGGGTGCCGCAAACCATCATGGCACATGTAAACCTATTTAACAAACCTGCACGTTCTGCACATGTATCCTAGAACTTAAAATAAAATAAAAAATGTAAAAAAAAATAAAATGTTTTATATCAATCATATACAACATCGTAGAATAGATTTTGCACATATAATTAATATGCATTATATATATAGATTTAATATGACAACTCTCCTGGCAATTTCAGCTGACAATTTCCATGGCAAAGTACAAGCTGCACACAATGGAATCCTGACTTACTTAACACATAAAATACTTAATAAAAATGTGGAAAAGCTATACCACCTAAGAGTTATTCTAAATTATTTTATAGTGTGTAATACATTTATATGTATGTATATTTAAATTTACGGAATAAAGACACCAAATTAAGAAAATTAAAACCCTAAAAAGCTAACTACTATTCATATACTTTAATTTAGCTCTTTTGACTTTTTGCTCATTCATTTCGTCTTTCTTCATTAATAGAAGTTTAACATATGTAAAATCATAGCATAAAGGCCAGGCACAGTGGCTCACACCTGTAATCCAAGCATTTTGGGAAGCCAAGATAAGAGGATCACTTGAACCCAAGAGTTCAAGACCAGCCTGGGGAACACACAGCAAGATCCCGTCTCTACAAAAAAATAAAAAATGTAGTCAGGCATGGTGGTTCACGCCTGTAGTTCTAGCAACTTGAGAGGCTGAAGCAGAAAGATTGCTTCAACCCTGGAGTTTGAGGTTACTGTAGCTTGTCACCGGGCTCCAGGCTGAGAGACAGAGTAAGACCGTGTCTCTAAAAAAAAATAAATAAAAGTTTAAAAATCATGGCATGGAAATAACTTTGTGCTTTCATCTTTCGAAATACTTTAAATATAACTAATTTTATAACTACATAAATCTACCATTTCAATTCTCCTTTAAGAAATCTACAAAGAAAAACTCCATGACACTTTCATGAGCTCTGAAGATGAAACTATATCTGGATTGTATCTGAAAGAATCAAGGATATAAGATAATTCATGAATGAATAAAATAGGATTTAATAAAGTAAAATATAAAATAAAGACCAATTTCAAAATAACAACTTGGTTTAGGACTGTAGTAGATTTTCTTCTAATTATAGATTTCTAATTAAATTATTTAGGAAAAGCTATACTTTAATTTTAATTTTAAAAGTTAAAAGAAGATCAAATAACTGACACTAACTTCACATTAAAATGTATTTCACTAATACAAATAGTAATAATGACCACCACAAAAATTTTAAATATTAATTGACCTTCATCTGTATATTTTGACTGCATTTAGTTATGTGAATATTCACAATCAAAATATACAGATACAACTTTTAAAAATACACAGGAAGTACTTCGGCACTTATGAAATAGAATGCCATCATCTTCCATATAAAAGCTGAAATCAAATGAGAAATTGAAATTGATGTCAGTTTATTTCTGAGAGCTTAATATATTTGGTAAACTCCTTCCTCTTTGATAACACAGTGGTTTCAGTTTTATATAAAGACTCATTATATGACACAATATTTCCTAAGTATAAAATATGCAGCATTTTATGAAGTCCATTTCCATCTTTTATGAACAGCATGGATATAACTACCAATCACTTTAAAACCAAATTTAAGTTTCAAGTATTTTTCATGTGATTTGTTACAAATTATTTTGGAAATTTCCTGACTATATAACATTGTTTAGACTGTAATCATTTTCTTAAAATTTACCTAAAATGATAACAAGTGCTACTTGGCCCTCCATGTATTTAAAAAACAAAAACAAAAAACATGAGCCAGAGATTTCCAGATCTCTATATATTATTTGATCATGTCACAACATTTCAGAGTAGGATAACAAGATGCTTCTATGAAAATTAATCAGAAAAAGGAAAGCTTTGGAGCTTCTTGCGAAAACAAGAAAAAGTGTAAAGAAAAAGGTAGGTGATACAACAGATACTATTTAAGTTGTGGGAAGGCAAAACGTACTTAAGAAACTGTCATAGACAATTGCAGAAAGGGCATTAATAAAAGGAGAATGGCATTGACAAGATATCAGTAAAAATTTGATGGTTTTAAAATAAACTGCCAACATCTTCACAAATTACGCTTTACTGCTTCTGAGCTCTAGCAAGGTTTCTATATAGATAGGGATAATAATAGAATATAAGTCATTATAGATTTGTTGAGAGGATTATGACAATTAAAGTGCTCAGCATAGTGGTTGGCACAGAATAAGAGTTCAATAAAGTGGTGTGTTATTCTTATCATCTCATTGCAATTGACTTTTGAAAGACTTTCACATTACCTCTAGAAATATCATATTGTAAATTTGACCTTGCTGATAGAAATCTGTTGGAAAAAGAAGGGCCTCAAATTAGTCACTCTAGAGGCATTTATTTAGCATGTACAATCTAACTAGGCATGTGGTGCTACCAAGTAAATAACTTGATATATGCCTTCCAATAACTTTTCACAGGGTAGGTTAACAAAGGGAGAGGAATACATGGATAACAAGAGGAAAGAACAAAAACAATGATACATTAAAGTGTTTAAGATTAATGGTAACTGAAGCATCTGTTCAAAGAGAGTTCTTGCCTGGGCACTATGGCTCATGCCTGTAATCCCAGCACTTTGGAAGGCTGAGGCAGGAGGACTGCTTGAGCCCAGGATTTCAAGACCAATCTAGCCAACACAGTGAGACACCGTCTCCACAATAAATAAATAAATAATAATATTAAAATTTAAAAACAAAACAAAAAAAAATCAAAGAGAGCTCTCTGTGTGGCATCCAGCGACAGAGGTAAGAAAGCTAGCCTGGAAAGACAAAGACTTCAGATTGGGGTCCAATGGGAAACAAAGTTGATTAGGAAGGATTTTAAAGCACTACGGCATAATGACAGGGTGTTTTATTCTATTCCTCTAAGTAAAAACCTGCCAAGGGAACTAGAATATAAGCATGTATTTAATAAAATCATTTAATTATTAAACCACTGAAAATTTTCCCTTCTTTCTTTTATTCCTTCTTTCCATAAATATTTATTGAATCTCCACTGCCTAGCAGGCAGCATGTAAGTGGTGGTAATAAGAAAACATTAAGATGAGGACTATACCTGGTTTGAAGAGAAAAACTTTAGTGTAAATAATCCCAAAGAAAACTATCCAAGATTATTTTATCAGCATTGCACCTGCACTTTATTTTCTTTTAAGTAGGTAGACTGTTTTCTTATTACAACTTAAAGACTTTAGAGTTTCAAGATTGTATCAAATTAATACATTTATTACATTTTAGATACATATTCATATCAAAAGCATTCTAAAACTCCATCCTCAAAGCTCTACTCACTTAAACTAGTATTCTGGACCTGCACATGAGTATTCGGTTTTGAAATGCCCTACAATTTTATCAGATACCAGAAAACAACAACGAAAAATTAAACCTGGTTGAAAAAAGGGAAAGCTAGGATAATTTAGAAGTAGATTTGGGTCAGAAGACTATAACTAGCTTCTACCAGGCAAACCAAGATTTATAAAAGCATGTAACCTTGGGCGAGGGTCCCATGCCTCAGTTTATCAGCAAAATGGTGATAATACCTACCTCAAGGGGTTGTTGTAAAAATTTATGAGTTAATACAGGTAAAACACTTAAAACATTGTTTGGCACATAGTAATGTGTGCTATTCATATGTGCTATTATCACTGTAGATGCATCTTTCCAACATCTGGTTGGTGAAAAACATACACAGACAAATGTAAATAGCTCGAAAGAGCCTTCAGAAGTAACACAATAGAAGAACAAGCAGGTAATCGCAGAATTGTGTTAGTGACCTAAGCGTGTTTAAGAAACAAGAGGTAAAGCAGAGGTCACAATGTGTGTTTAACTTTAAATAAATATATGAAACAAGGAAAATTATATTCTATATTTTAAAACATTGAAATAACTTTCTATTGCTTTACATTGTCCAAACAAAAGCTGTATTAATAATAAAGAGTATACTTCCGAATCTGGAGTTCCATCAATGATTTGTTCAGCTTGCATAAGTCACAACTGATTGGACACAGTCCCTGTGGGCTTGCCATTTCATCCAGACTGGACGGTTCATTAGTCATAATTACTATAACTGTACAGCAGAGACTGCAGTTTTATCTCATCATACATCTTTGATCAAGCTGCTTCAATTCTGCTTCATCAGCATATGAAGTTACATTATTGGAGCTTTTTATTTTCCAATCGGTAATTAACATAGATTATGCTTTTTATCAAAACATGTATTTGGTCTTCACATTTAATAGTGAGGGCCCAGATCTGACCACCATTTGACCTCTGAAATTTCTACCACCTAAATACCATGAATCATAAACTGAAATCCAGAATACCACAGAGAAAATTAAACAAAGAAAAGAACTGACCTGTGTTAAAAAGCATAAGATGATTGCACTTATCTAAATTGAGACTAACCATATTTGCTGCAGCTTCTCATTAAACATTAAATCGCACACCAGAAGAACACATCATACATATTTATTGTTTTGCACTGTCACTTTCAAAAGACTCATACCACAATTAGTGTTTCTCTCAAACTATAAGCTACATAAAGAAATTTCCCATGAAGCTTGAAGACAAAGTAATGTAAAAGATGGTTCAAGAAGGTTAAAGAACAGATGGATAATAGATTTCACTGAACACTAAAGCATAACACACTCACTTCAGAAAAGAAAATGTTGCCAAAACATAGTTCAAATATAAAATACTGAATGAAATTGATGTGTCAGGAATTTTTTTTCCTTCCAAGTTCTTTTGGAGAACAATAGGGGACTAAAAGGCCTGTCTCACTATTTTTGCATCTCACTATTTTCATGTGTAAAGTGTCCCCACTGTAGGCTGCATGAACAATCATAATCGACAGTTACATGCAGGCACTGAGGCTGCAAAAATCCCAGAGTAATTAGTGTTGTCTGAATCCAATGACATCTGTGTTCTCATGGTTCTCGAGACATGTCAGGCCAATAAGATGTATATGAAAAAATATGACAAGTATTGCAAATGCCCTTCTGAAAGGTCTTACACTTTAGGGGAAAGCTGAAGAAATAACACATGTCATCTTCTTTTTGTAAGCAAAATATTTAAGATTAAAAGGTCTAGAAAGATCTTTTGACTCACTCATTCTCTTTTTGTAACTATAAAGCATTTGTTCAGAATACATCAATAGGGTATGAAAAAATCTGTTGTAAGTTGGCTTCTTTTTAAAACTTTCTCAGCACACGTGATTGATTCTGTGCAGTGTAATATAGGTGCCCACTCCTGTAAGTGACAAAACAGATGGATATCTTATTAACATGCCTTGGTTTCTTTACCTTTTAATTAAAAAATATTACCTCTTAGTCCTGGACATAAAATAGTTCAAAATTTGTGGTTAAATGCCTTAGAATTATGTTTGTATTTTTCTAACAATACAGATTGTCAAATTGACTGTATTAAAAAGTCTTTGTTTTAAGATACCTAATGTTTTTGCTTACTGATGCCTATTGCCGAGCCCTCTCCCTCTATATGCTGTAGCAGTATGTTTCAGCATGCACTTGCTCCAAGAAAGACATTAGTCATCATTAACAGAAGCACTGACACCAAATCTAAGTGCCTCTCCACAATGACCAAGTGGCAATCATCTTTCTCTTACACTGTCACTGCTGATTAGGATTTTCTTTCATGAAAATTTAATTTGTACCCCTTTCTGCAGCTTCTTTTTTTTTTTTTTTTTTTCATTCCTGAAAAAGCAACATTTTCAGGAGAGATTACAGATAAAAGCAAAGAAGCTCTACCTATAATATAGCTAATGATATAGAGATTGCAAGATTCTCAGGTAAATCTTTTCTCTAATTCAATGGAAAAACACAGATTAAATCAATGATTAATAAACAGAAGAAAAACAATGATTCTAAAAGGAATATTGCTTTATTGCTTTAAGAATCTATAAGCCTCAAAAGGTAACTAATTCAAGGAACCCAAATAAAACTTCCCTACATATTAACATAATCCCAAAGCTTCTTTAAAACTAAGACAACACTTTGATAGTCACCGTCTTTCACGAGGTTTCAAATTTTTATTCTCCATTTTGTAAACAAGACAGGGGCATTCACACAGACACATCACTGTAAACTGAAGAAAATACTTAAGCAGTCATACCTTTAGTATGCATTAACCTACTGGGTTTTTTTGTTTTTTTTTTTTTTAGAAATTTTCAGTTGTACTGGACAAATGAAAATGATTCATGTGGCCAAGCAGGGTACTCTACAGCTAGATGATACTACAGACAAACTCTGGTTCTGTACAATATCACAATGTTAAACAAGATATCATAGCAATAAGTTATTTAAGGAAGTTTTTAAAAACATTTACTTTTCTGTTTTATTTCAATCTGTTTAAAGTTTTTTTTTTTTTCTTTTTTCTTTTTTTTTAATGTAAGCATGTGATAGTTTGCAAGGGTCCTGGTACAACCCAAACTCCCACTTCTAGTTATAAATATTATCATCTCTTCGTATTACTTAGATATTATAACAAAATAGAGGTTGGTTTAAATTTAAAATATCTTGAAATTATTTTATATCCCTTTTCGAACATACGTACTTTTAGTCCAAACAGGTAACACTTTTGTGTTTACATGAGCATAAAATGTATCTTTTCAAAATGTAAATAACCACATGAAATCCTCTGAAAGCAAAAATCAACATTATTTCTTTGTAAATCAGAAGCAAGTACAATTCATCAAACTTTAGTCATTAAATGATCCTTCTACTCCTGACTATTTTATTGTGAAAAAATAATACAGAACAAATTTGAAGGTCAAATAGCAACTGCTTCGTGGCATTTACAAATGGTTCAAGTTTTTTTTTCTTTTTTTTCTATTTAAAATTGGTCTGCAGTTAGAACATGTAGGAGGAGATTAGGAATTAAAACGGATTCTGGGAGGCAATGTCTAACTACTGAACTTTTATAACAGGAGTATCTTTGATTAAATAAGGAGCTAGTCTAAAATAAAAGCAAAACTGTACCATAATAACCCAACTTAATTATCTTTGTAGAATACATTTATAAATGATTGGCCCATTCTATCTTTATTTGACAAACTAAATATGCCTCTTAAATTCTCAAACATTTAAAATTCTGATTCTCACAGTTGCACAGACTTATCCAAATTAAAACTTCAAAAACTTACAATATAATGACTGACTCCATTGCTAGATCCAGTAAAAGTTCAAGTAAAGAAGTTTAGCTCTGTAACTTCCACCCCTCAACTAAACCTCCAAGTCACTTGTCAGTTAAAGGTTGGGCGATTTATTGACCGCCTCTGGATGCATACTGTCAGTGCTGAAGGAAATATGAGGGAGGGTTGTCGCTACTGTTCTGGAGCTCATTGATAATGACATACCTGCCTCTGTCACCCATTACCCATACTACAAACTACTTAGACCTAACTGAAAAATCAATAGCCTACTTGCACTGGTTCCTGTGGCTGCCTCCTTTGATTGTCAGCTCCTGTCTAGGGTCAGCACTTACATGAAAGGGGCTGTGACTGCCTGATGCTTTCAGGACAACCTAACGATATGAAACTAGCCAACAGAACAGTAAATTCTGTCTCCCTGCCCTCCTCATCAATTAGGCTTTGACTAGGCTTGCCTGTAGAAACCTGACCTTTTAAGTTTAGGTGAATATGGACTAGCTGAACACACCATTGCCCTCAGCACTGAGCCAGGAAATCTACTGACAGGTTAAACAAAACAGAAGGTTGTAACTGTCATAATTTGCATTGCACTTTCACGCCAACAAGGGTGTTATCAGTAGGGGCAAGCCCTGGAACACACAACTCCAGTACCCTTAAGCCACGCTACTCATAAATTTTCAAGTGAAGTGAGATAAAACATAAATTCACAAATAGCAATGCATTTCTCATCTCTCAGTCTTTTAGGTTTGCACTTTGCAAACCCACAGAGTGCCCATCAACAACTCTTTTTGGTCACCTGGCACTCCCATTGCACTAATTAGGGACTTCCATTGACCATAACACAGAAGTAAAAATAACAATGCCTATTTAAAACCTATTTTAGAGAGCCTATACAATATAGCAGATAGACTGACTGGTATATATGTCAAAATGAGAACAATTAGATCTCAATATGTTATCTTTTCTTGCCTCAATTCACTCCCTCCAAAAGTATCCACAAGCTTAGACAAATAATAAGTTATCACGTAAGTGAAAGGAGGTGTTGAAATTATTTCCTACCATGCTACTCTGATATAGCATCTTTTACAGTTTGAGGGAAAACTAAGAACATCTGTAAAATAAAAGATGTTAACACTTTTATGCTTGTCAGATCTTCTGATGAAAACAAGTGAAAAGCATGAGAAAGGAGTATAAAACTAGCCTTTCTTTAGTGACTCATGTTTTGAAAATCACTTCCCTGCTTAGATCTATCTTTTAACACAGTATGAACTTAGTAATAGCAAAGTTGCTTAGCACAATGTCATTTCTCTAAGGAGAAGACCAATAATTTCTTTTTTTTTTTTTTTTTAAGTTAATTGTGAATGGGAACTTACTTTGGCTTCAAGAACTAATATTTACACAATACCCAATCTTCATAAAAATGTCCAAAACATTGACAGTCCACTAAATATTTAAGGGAAAAAAAATACTGTTCATATAAACATACACTATTTTTCTATATACGGGAATACATACTGCATTTTGTTTTATAATTTTATGATTCAACTCCTATTAAGCAATAATTAGTATACTCAGAATTTTTTCCCAAGTTGCTACTTCATTGTCCCTCACAGTTGTCTCCAAACTATATTTTGTACATTTTTTCCATAAATCTAAAATATCCATAAGCTTATTCTTGTCTGAATTTAAAAACTTTCATATACCTATGTTAGAGCAGCATTGAAAGCCTAAACATCTGCAGAAAGATTTCTGATAGAAATAAACAAAGATGTCAACGATTTTAGTCATGTAATCATGGAAAATTTTAGACTCTTTTATCTAGAAGAGATAGAAAGATTACCTAGTCCAACTCACTCATTTAACAATTGAGAAAATAATGGATAAAGATAGTGACTTGATCAAAGTCACCCAGGTAACCAAGCCAGGACAAAAATTCTGGACTTTCTGTTTCCTAGATTGATGCTTTGCTGATACGTTCACACTGTCTCCTTTTATCTATCCAGGTAATCTGGATAGCAACCACCTTATATTTAAAATATATATCTATAGATTTGTGTCATTCATTTTTAATTTATAAAGTTTATAGAAAGTCTTGATTAGCAGAAAAGATTAGATTATTCATACAGCATTTAACCAAAAAGTTACCATGGAACAAACATTAGAAATAGAAGGCCCAATTAAGTATAGTTGGAATCCTTTACTGACCTAATATGATGATTAACTAAGCATCTGGTCATCTTTCTGCTCCTTTGTGTGTACACAGCTGATAGCAAAGTGAAAGGGTATGGATAGTGTCTGATCCCAGCAAGCAAATCATTTGAAAACAGCCATAGCTACAGGTCAAAGATTTTCTACTCAATCTAGATGAACTTAAACCTACTAACCTCGATTTTAAACCTAATTACCTATATACCAAATCAGTCAGAAAATAAGAGAATGACTCTTTATGATCCAAAGATAATAAGGGAAGATAGGAAGGAAAAATTCAGGAAAGAGACTGGCAGAACTTTAATATCCATAGGCCAAGACAGTTATTTTATATCCTAGCTTTATATCAGATGGTTAATGGAAAAGTTTCCATTCCTTAGATCATTAAATATTATTTCATTTATATTCCACAGATGTCTTCTATATATGGATTGCAATCAATGAAGCATTTTTTTGTTGTTGTTTAACCATTACAAGCAATCAGAGAAACCTCTCTGCACATCACTTTTACTCTAATTCATAACATTTAAAGGATGGGATAGGCTAGATTTTTAACATTTCCATTAAAAATAACACAAAGTCCATTAAGTATTTCCTGTAATCTTAGCAGATGATCAATGCCAAATTACTACTATTCATAATAATATAGAGTGCTATAGAACCAATACATTTTTAAATAAAATGTTTAAAATGGCTAGTGTTCCTAAACTATAACAAAAACCTACCCATACGATACGCTTAACTAATAATTTTAAACACAGGCCCACAAAATGTCTCATATGACCTGAAAGAAATAGCACATAATGCCAAATATTATATTCTGAACTAAGTACAGCTCAATACTAGCATAATCTACGTCTCTAATTTCACTCGTCTGTTTTGTTAATGTCTGGCACTGATCACAAGAGAAAGTAGAAAGGGAGTGGGGATGGCTTTAATATCCTAAGAAACATATTCTACACAATATGAGTCATTAATATTGTCTTCATAAACAAAAGATATCACACCTTCTTGAAACCGTAAGGTCAGCTTTCAATTTTCTTTAGCACTTAAATTCATTAACGTCTGATCCTGGTTTTTCTGTCTACCTTCTGGAAGTGATATTAAAGGCCAGCAAAATTATTTCTCCAGGTAGAAAAGTCACAAAGAACAATCCACAAATTATACAATAATTCCTTAAAGTTAACAGTTGGCTCTACCAAATATACCCTTTCAGGTGAAGATAATAGTGACTTATGAAAGCCAAAGTTATTGGGCAGGTAAAATTTAATATTTACCTAATAGTACATTAATAAGTTCAAACTGGTTTTTTTAAAAAAAAAAGAAAGAAAGAAAAAGAAAAAAAAGGAGGAGGGGAGAAGAAAAGAAGGAAGGAACAAGGAAGAATAGGAAAAGAAAATTTTTTAAAATTTTGCTTTGACTTTTCAGAACTGCTTAACTATGTATGTAAATAAAAGAATGTAGTTGTTACAACTCAAAAAAGTATACATTTAAAATGAGAAAAAGATACATGATTTCTTGGTAAGCTCAAAAGACATATACCAATATAAGTGAGAATATAACAAGTTCAAAGAAACATTCTAAAAAACACTTGCTGAATTAATTTGTGAATTAACATTTCACATCCTAGCGCAATAATATAATTTCACATCCTAGCGCAATAATATAATGACATTTACTTCTTAGTCAGGCTAAAAGCTGCTTACTTTGATTTTCCTGAGCACAAGTTCCTTACTTTATCACTGTATATTTCTGGTGACATCGAATTATGTATAGTTTAATAAAGTACTCATTTATGCAGTTGTTATTCAACTTGGGGAAAAACCTCTATATATAGCATACTCTCAATTTTCTCATCCCACTATATAATATAAGCATTATATTTGTAAAGTCTAATAGGTAACAAACAACTCTAATCATATATATTATCTAAGGCAATCCAAACAAATTTAAAAGGACCACAAACAATACTCATCAAAAGTACATAAAAGCATTTTATTTTTCAGTACAGTTTGGTAGACTTACTATACAAAAGTAAAGCTATTGCTTTTACCTGACATAAAATTATCTGAAGTTCAACCTGTTCAAATGAGAACGATATCCTTGGGTTACAAATCAAAGAGAGTAAAAAAAAATTTTTTTTGTTAAGGCTATTTTGTGAGGGGGGAAGAATAACTTGTTTCAACAGCATGCTTGACCATATAAAATTATTAATAAGCACTATGGTGAACTGTTCAAGGCAAATATTCAATTATTGGTTATTTTAGATTGATTCCAGAATAATAATTGCAAATAGTTTAGAAACAATCTCCTTAACACTTTGCAATTTTAGAAAACTAAATCCTTTGACAGAGAATAAAAGAGTATATAGTTTTACTGTGACTTATAATGTGGATAGTATAATCTTGATGACTGTCATTAATGCATCTTACATATATTTAAATATAATTACTTCAATAAAATGTCATCAACTAGAATATACTAACCAATCATGTCTGGGTTATTTACTTTTTCTGTTTTTAGTGAAATAATTTTTAAATTCAGAGAACTTAATAGTGTTTTATTTCCTTATTTACAATTTGACCAAAAATAAAAATGAATGTTGTTTTAAAAAACAAGCATTTTTATAAGTATGTACAATGATTAAGTATATAAGAACTAAAAATTTAGCACCCACATAGATGTTTCAATGTTAGATTTTAGAGGATAAGACTATATACCAGTAAACATGTAGTCCTTTGTTTTCCAAAAAGTATAAATCCTCCAGAGATACTTTCTTTTCTGAAGTCAATAATCTGATTATTTTTTGAAAGCTTCTAAAATGTTTCCCGGAAAACAAAACCATGTATTCTAACATTTGTTTACTCTTTAGCAAAGATTATTGAGATACCATATATTATTTTTACAGATAATAAAATAATAGATACCTTTTAAGTCTCGCTAACATGATAAAGTAACAAATGCACTAAAGTTAACTCAGTAAATACATTTTTAAGTAAAGATCAGCAAAAAATAAAACAGTTTAAGAATTTTGTATTCTCTGGAAACATAAACAGGATAACTGTCATGTTACAGAAGCACTGACTTCAGCCATTAGTTTGGTTTTGCTCCTGAGAAACACAACATGAACTACTGCATCATTTCTTTTCAAATCCATACATTCCCTGCAGCCATTCAAGCTTCATCAGCAGTCCAGGAATGTATAAAAATGACAGGCAAAGGGCATTAGGTATTTTTACTTCCATACTATTTTCCTATAAATGGAAGAGGATTCTTTCGCAAAGCACTTAAGCTCAAGCTCAGTCAATGCCGAAGGAAAATATAACTGAATTCTCTATGCAAGAAAGTATCACAATTGGATTATGTACTACTTTTCAAGAAAATGTTGATAAATCTAATACTGTATTATTATCTTAGAATAAAACATTGTAAGGTTAGCAGTCAACTTAATTACCCATTATTCTTCAATTAGAAATATTTTCACTTTTTAAAGTATTCTGTCAACTCATCACCTTATTTTGGCACTAAAGTATTCAGTTTTGGTTCTAATTTTAATTATAAAAATTTCCTTAAAATATGCCAACTTTTTCTTGAAAATGTATTTGTATAAATAATTTTTTATTTCCAAGTTTCTGTACTCATAAAGGTTTCGGTGAAATAGGAAATTCCATTAATAATTAAAAGTTTATTTAACCACCATTAGTAAAAATAGGATGTAATGAGTAATCTGGTTATTTTACTGGACCTTAAACATTCACATTGCTATAAAACTAGTACATTAACAACCCGACTCAATTTTTTGAAGAAACTGGGAAATTTTCAGACTAAAGTTTTAAACATCCACATATTTTAGTTTATAGTAACTAAAAACATGCCCACTTCAGTACTATCACCTACATTCTTCATGTTCCTAATGTAATGATGCAAGAGGTAAAGCCTAGGGAAGTCTGAAGGTTATGGACTACCCGAAATCCAAAACAAAAAATTCAAATCACACCCTGAATGTCCTCCTTCCCTTTTTAGGAATGTGCTGCAGCCAGCCCAGCACCACAGCTCTGGGCAGAAGCATGCTGATGTTGGCACTGCCTAAGCCAAACAAACAAGATGTTTAACAGTCAAATAAAATGTCCTGCAGCCTCCCTAATGAATTTGTCAAGGACCATCAGATTTCGCACCCCCTCCTTTGCCTCATTAACTCAAGTATGATGAGACGGATTATAACAAGAGAATACAGATGAATCGGTCTGAAGACCTGAAGTGGCTTTTAGCCTCTAGAATTTCTTTCTCTCATTTGGTCTCCTTTAATAGAATATAGTATCTCCTGCAGAAGTAGCTGCCAGTTCGTTTTAATACACCATCAAGGAGCTGCTGATGGACTTCTATACTAACATACATAAAAGCAGAGGTGACAGGGGCTCTCTCAATTACAGCCTCTTCGGATACCGTTTCCCCCTTCAATTATTCAACCAGAGGAAGAGAGGACCGCAAAGGCGCAGCTGAAGCTGCTCTTAGAGCAGAGGCAGCCGGAGTGAGTTGGGGTGGGGGAGGGGGGAGAAAGAGCCAGCAAGAGGGAGCATTATTTGCTGGAAGTGTTTAAGTTTATTGCTCGAATGATGTTTCTAATTAGTACCACGGCCATAAATTAAAGTCGCCTTTGTTTAACTGATTTATTATTTACTAGAGCATCTACCTAAGACAGGGTAAATTGGTAATGAATTGTTTTTAAATCAAAACATTTGTAACGTTTTATCATCCTTCGGCCTCTGTATGCAAAAGTGGAGAAGCGTGGGGGCAAGGATGAGAGAAAACTTAGCCGAGCTTGACAGAGCTGCGAGTGGAGGTGCAGCGGGGTGTCCGGCGAGTGGTGGAGCGAAGGTCCGCGCGGCCTGGGCCGCCCCACCCGAGAGGAGAGGAGAGGGCGCGGGACATGCGGCGCGGCGGCGGAACCCTGCGGACCAACTCCGCCACCCCTGAGGCTGTTTGCAAACACTCACTCTCGGGAGCGTCGCGGGCCGGGCCATTCGCGAACCAGACGCCACGACGAAGCGACCACCTCGAGAGTGGGGCGGGAAAGCTCCGCACCCTCTATCCCTGCCACCAGTCTCCGCCCAGTAACTGCCCTCGGAGAAGCAGCCACGGAGCCCCTCCCGGCCAGTAGCTCTCTCCCGGCAGCGCAGTGCCCTCCGGCCCAGGCAGTTCCCTGAGCGCCGGCGTGGCCTCCCGGGTTAGAGCAGGGCTTCCACACGCGCGAACCCCGAGGGCGCGAGTTCCTCTCCATCCTTAGGCTGCGAGGCGTTCCCGGATGCACGCGGCCTCCCGGGAGAAGGCTGGAGGTCAAGCCGCCCAAGTCTCTGCCACTCTAGAGAAGTTAACTAAAGCTCTGGAGTCGCGCGGACGCTTACTTCTGACTGTTCTTCCTAATCCCTGGAAGACAAACCCTAAGCAACAAATCCGAGATATATATTTTTTTTAAGCAAATATTCTTTAAAAAGGGACTTATGCCAACGAGAGAGGAAGGGTGACAAACTGCCTGTGGTCCGCACCAGGTATGTAAGAAAGAACCAAGAGACCCAATTGTCTGATACCAAGTAGATGGAAAGCAATTAACTACCCTATGCAATTCAATTCAGGTTCACCCGGGCGGACTTTAAGAGGGTAAGTCAAGCCTTCCCAAGGGGTTTTGAAAAAGCCAAACTACCAGGTTTCTAAAACGAAGTCTTCACCCAAATGGACTCATAGATTTTTATTTTTATCGCATAACCCAGGGCTGGAATATAACCTCCGAAATCAAACTAAAAATAATCACGTCTACCTGATACACGTTAAAAAGATTCAGAATCCAGACATTTTAGGTTCATACATAAACCCTCAATATTAAGCAAATCAGAAACAATGTTCTAGCTTTGTTTTTTTCACCCAAAAGTATCGAAAGGGTACAGTGGGTACAACTTGTTTAGGATAATACATGTACTAAAAAGCACATGCATGTCTTTCATTGAAATGCCTAGGGAGGAGTGAAGCCATCTGTGTAATCAATAACAGGATAGTTATAGATTTTTGTGGCAGTGAAGTCTTTTAAAAGCAAGAGTCAATTATGAAAATAAAATCATTTTACAAATGAAACTGTACCTGTACCCCCTAAGAATACATTCACAGTTAGATTTACAACAGTACAATTTTAAGAAAACTTTAGGTTTATATTTACTTCCCTTGTTTTTCATTAAGTTTGAAACAATTTTAGTAGCTTATTTTAAAAGTATATCCTACTAAGTTCTACGACATATAAATTTGCACCATTTCTCACAACTTAGATATTTTCTCTCTCGTAACTAGTTAATTCTTGCAACGATAAAATAATGTATTAAATATATGTGAATCTTAATTATGAAATAATTATCAAACAAGGTGCTTGGACTAGTTTTTGCCCTGCCCTGTTTTTCAACAGCATATCGAAATTACTAAAAAGAGATTTATGGTTATAAACCCTCACCTTATATCCACTCCAACCCCCACTGGTGCACATATACAGCCATTGCTCTGATTCTTGGCAACAATGGGAGGGGAGGGGAAGAGAAAGGAGTAAGACTTTAAAGGAGGAAAAAACCTGGAAAAATTAGGTCCTTTACCAGATTCCCCTTTCTCCTCCCATTTGCCTTCAAGCCAAAGTAATTTTGTTACAGTTTTCACCTTCTCCTACACAATATTGATAGATTCAAAAAAAAAAAAAAAGTGAGCCTTTCACTGCTACTCTCCCTCGCGTTATTCCAGCCATCTCCAGGAGAGTCCCTTCTATATAAACTCTTTTTCTTCTTTGCTGATAAGAGAGGAGGATAAAGAGGAAGGGTTGTAAAATGTGTGCATGTATTTGACTTCCATTATCTCCTCCTATTTTCTTACTTCTCTCTTTACCCTCTTTCTTTATCAAGTGCAGTGGTGGCTGCTACCGTTCGCCAAGCCTGCCTGTCTTCTCTCTCGGATTGGCTAAAGCACTGACAGCTCGGATAGCGATTGTAGGAACTGAAGCTCCACCCCCTCATGATGGCCCTGGGACCATTCATAAACTAAATAACTCCAGGAAACAGCGAGGGAGAGAGAGAAAGAAAGAGAGAGGGAGAGAGAGAGAAAGGAGAGAAGAGAGAGCGAGCACGAGGAAGGGGGGAGGGGGAGACAAGCAGGGGGAGTGCGGGGCGAGAAAGAGGTCGGAGGGGAAAGGAGGGGGAGAGACGACTCAGAAAGTGGAATCTGTACAAGCAACCTAGAGGAGGAGAAGGAAAACCCTGAATCGTTATAACTACACCCCAGATGCAACGCAAGCAACGACTTCGTCACACTAAAACGGATTTTGTGAGGGCCAAAAGTATAAATTACGAAGCAGAAATGATTATCAAACAACTTCCAGCGGTTTGCACCTAAAGAAATACAAGAAGAACCCACTACAAACAAACCAACCCAGTCCAAACAACGCCTCCAGTAGGAAAAGAGGAAAACTGCGACAACACGACCCCCTGAGAAGAGAGGAGACCAACACGCTGAGACTGCGGGGCGTCAGCAAACCTCCAAGTGCACGGCGGACTGAGTTGTACTTCGCAGCTCTCTGAACATTAATTACCTCCTGCACCTTCCACTTGGGGGAGGGTGAGGAAGAAGGCACTCACCTACACTGAGCGAAGAAGTCCTACCAGCGTGGAAGAAAAGTTTAAGAATGAACCACTGAATGTTTCGCTTTTATTTTTAAATTTACTTTGGCACTTAAAAAACTTCGTTTTCAGATTTCTGGGCAATCTCGGCTGCAGACATCTAAGCCTAACCTTTTGGTATCCTGAGTTTTTTTCTTTTTCCTTCTCCTTCCTCACCCCCACCCCGCTTCTCTCGCACACCGTCTTTACATATCAAGAGAAAGCAAAAAGGTCCCAGGAGGTACTTTTCTTTTTAGAAAATCATCTTTTCTCCCCTAATTTTTCTGCAGAAGAAAAAAGGTTTCGAAAGAGGGAAAAGGAAAAAACAAGCCGGCTACAGTATCAGCCGGTCAGCCCAGGTGGAAAACAAGAGTGAAAGTGGGGCTTAACGGGGAGCGCACCGCCTCTTTCGAAAGCCGCTGGGCCACCACCAGTGCGTGAGCCTTGGATCCCTCAACGTATTGCGAGACGCCGGTGTATAGCCCGGACCTGTGCCCCAACATGATTGCCGCTCAGGCCAAGCTGGTTTACCAGCTCAATAAATACTACACTGAGCGCTGCCAGGCGCGCAAGGCGGCCATCGCCAAAACCATTCGAGAGGTCTGTAAGGTGGTCTCGGACGTGCTCAAGGAAGTGGAGGTGCAGGAGCCTCGCTTCATCAGCTCCTTGAGCGAGATCGATGCCCGCTACGAGGGGCTTGAGGTCATTTCGCCCACCGAATTTGAGGTGGTGCTCTACCTAAACCAGATGGGCGTCTTCAACTTCGTGGACGACGGCTCGCTACCCGGCTGCGCGGTGCTCAAACTGAGCGATGGGCGGAAGCGCAGCATGTCTCTCTGGGTCGAGTTCATCACAGCGTCGGGCTATCTCTCAGCGCGTAAGATCCGCTCGCGTTTCCAGACGCTGGTGGCCCAGGCGGTGGACAAGTGCAGCTATCGGGATGTGGTCAAGATGATCGCGGACACCAGCGAGGTCAAGTTGCGCATCAGAGAGCGCTATGTGGTGCAAATCACTCCGGCGTTCAAGTGCACCGGGATCTGGCCTCGAAGCGCGGCACAGTGGCCTATGCCCCACATCCCCTGGCCCGGCCCCAATAGGGTGGCCGAGGTCAAGGCCGAAGGGTTCAACTTGCTCTCGAAGGAGTGCTACTCGCTGACCGGCAAGCAGAGCTCGGCAGAGAGCGACGCCTGGGTGCTACAGTTCGGAGAGGCGGAGAACCGCCTGCTGATGGGAGGCTGCCGAAACAAGTGCCTCTCAGTGCTGAAGACTCTGCGGGACCGCCACCTGGAGCTACCCGGCCAGCCGCTCAATAACTACCACATGAAGACGCTGCTGCTGTACGAGTGCGAGAAACACCCTCGAGAAACGGACTGGGACGAGTCGTGCCTGGGCGACCGGCTCAACGGCATCCTGCTGCAGCTCATCTCCTGCCTGCAGTGCCGCCGCTGCCCTCACTACTTTCTGCCCAACCTCGACCTCTTTCAGGGCAAGCCCCATTCGGCCCTGGAGAGCGCTGCCAAGCAGACCTGGAGGTTGGCCAGGGAAATTCTCACCAATCCCAAAAGCCTGGACAAACTATAGGGTGCTGGGGACTGCTTGAAAAGCGACACAAACGGGCGTGCTCTCTCAGACACACAACACACAACTCAGCGATAAACAGCAGAAACTCTGGACACAAACTTTTATGTAAGTCACCTGAAATAGGAATCAGGCAGAAGACCTTCGTTAATTAAGAAGCAAACAAAAAGAGAGCAACCCAACCAAAACAAATCACATTCTTGCACAAAAGTGATCGTTTTCTTCCAAACAATGTGAATTTAAAAGGTCACACAAAAGAAGCAATCGGGCTGTGCCACCACAGAATGAAACCCAAGGTACATTTTCAAATCAATGTATAGTAGTTTCCCCCTTTTCCTTCTTTCCCCCTATCCTTTTTCCTCTTCACCCCATTCCCCCTCTCATTTCGTTTTGCTTTTGGTTGCCTGAATGTTGTCACCAAGTGAAAAAATTATTTAACTATATGTGAAATTTCTCTTTTAAAAAAAGTTTTACTGATGTTAAACGTATCTCAGTGCCAATGTCAGACTGTGCCCCTCCCTCTCCTGCACCTCTACCCTCACCCTGAGCTGTCTTGTTGAAAACAGTAATAAAAACATTACTTTACATTGTAATTGACTGTGGATTGTTCTTAAATGAAGGCAGGTGAGATAACAGTTTATAATTTGCAATGTAAAGATGTGACTTGAGGAATCAAATGCAAGAAGCTTCCATTTGAACTGATTTGCAAAATTTAAAATACAGCACATTTTGTAGAATTGACTATAAGTCCGCACCCAAATCCTTAGAAAATAGAAAACATTAACTTTACTCAACTATAACATGTATTTGTTCTGTAGAGTTAGAATTAAAGGTAACATCTACTTCACGCTTGGGAAAAAAAGTATAAAATAAAAGATTTGATCCTATTAAAGCAGAAAAAACTTTTTCACATTAAAAATTAAGAGATGTACTTTCTTATGCCATAATTTCAAAAAATCCAGTCTGACTCCGATATACAAAGGAAATATGTATGGATTTTTCTGAATAGTTAACAAAGTCAGTTGATACTTTTCCTTCAACCATTTGTCCTCTTCAAGCTTTGAGTAATAAAAATTTAACAGTTAAATAAACCACAACAAAAAAGAATAAAATGGTTATAGCAATAATCCTCTCCCCCAGCATATGGTGATATGAACCATTCAGATTTATAAATTACTTCCATTTTAAAATGGTTTAGTTATAAATTCCATAATTATGATTATTTTAATCAAATTTCAAGAATTATTCTGAAACTGTTTATATGCAATTCAAACAAAAAAGGTTTTCACACCATTTTTATAACCAAAGAAAAATTATTATTCCAGGAATTTACAAATAGGAAAAGTACCTTCCTCCTCTCTCTATTTTTCTAAAGTAACAAACCAATATACTCATTTCAATGTTTCAGCTTTAACAAAGGTTTCTTTTTAATGCAAGGGAATAACTGATTAGAAAACAAAATAATTAGTCAAACAGAAAGCATCCCAAAGGAATTAGTTTGTCGTATGTTGAAAGTAACTATATACTCCATTCACTATGCTAATGATGAGACAAGGTACAGAATATATGTCAGATGTTACCCTTTAATATCGAACATTTATTCTCTGTATTAGCCCAGTTTTTAATTTATTGAGAAAATGCACAAATGAGAGGTGTAAAGAAAAATGTTTTTAAAGCAAATTTTAAAGATCAGAGGAAGAAGTTTGAGAGGGGGAAGGGCTGTATGGAGGGATGAGCAGCAGCTTGGCAGAATAGATGAAAAACAAGAAAGCCATTCAGGGGTCTAAAGCCTAGTTCATTTGACAAACAGGTTTAAGTTGTAAGATTCCTTGGTAAAAATAGTCCTATGTTAAAATATAAACTTTGATCCTATCAGTTCTGAAATCATCTCCACTCTTTCAACTCAACCTGTATTATATCTGCTTGTGTTCCTCACAGTAATATTAAATGGCTCAAACACACAAATTCCTTTAAATTATAAAGACTAATTTATTCTCTGGGGAAAATGTTCTGAATTTTAAAAACATTTTCAAACAAACAGTAGGTGCTTACATTTGCACAAAATGATTTAAAGGAATAGTGTTTAGTTTCAAAGATAAAAATATCTATAAGTGACCATTTTTTCACTCACAAAAGTATTTACAGCAGTAGACATACATCTCCCTCCAACTATTCCAGAAAAAAAGGTTTTTAAGTCTTGACGAGAAGAAACAAAAATATCCCCAATTTAGCATATTTTATTCTTCCTTATTTAATTTAATGCAGGTATCAGTCAAAAAGGAAAAACACTGCAGCAACATAAATGTCCTCATTTACAGAACACCTTAAAGCATTAACATCTATACAAAATTGAAATTTCTCCTGGTAGTTGACTGAAAAAAAATTTTTAATATAAATTGGTAGGAGTTTTAATTTCTGGAATATAAGGAAGGTTGCAGTGATACAAGCCCATTTCTTGATTGGGCCAAAAGATCTCCATATTTCACGAGCAACAAGAAAAAAATAATTTAATGATGCTGTACAGAATCAGATCAGAGAGAGACAAAACTTGTAACTTCTCTAAAAGGAGCAAATAACTTCAAAGAACCTAATCTCACAGATTGGCAGAGATTCTAATTTTCAGAACAAGTCATTAGACACCTTTAAATTAAATCAAATTTTAGGCTTTGATCTATATGTGTCTAAAAGCATCATAGAATATCTTGAATTAAATCCCAGTCTTTCTTAAATTCAGAAGTTACCAGAAATCAGAGAGTTTAATTTTGGTAACCTTCCTTTCCTAAAGAAACTAATGTATTTTCAGACATTTCAGTCATGGGACAAAGTCGAAAAAAATTTTTAATGGATAGAATTTCAGAATTAGCAAGTTTTCTCTACATTGGATTAGTTAACTTATCAAGTTCAAAACAATCAGTTCCATATAATCTACCAAGTCCTGTCTTAATAAAGGCAGCAATAGTGAAACAAAGTGCTGGAAATATGCATAAGATATGATTTGTTTGTACAGTTTTAAATAAAATTATAATATTTTCATCAAGAGCTACTTTGAAATACTTCTAAATCATTCAGATTTAATAATTCACATGATTACAAAATCAAAGAACCTTCTACCAATAAACTCAAAATACGTGTAGGTATGTACATGTACATACACACATGTTATCAGCCTGCAAAATAAATTATTCTACTTTTTAAGCCACCTTTTTCTACAGGTTGCTTATTTTGCTCATTTTTAAAAGAAACTGTTTCCTCTCAGAGCAAATTATACCATTCTTTTTCTTGAAATAAACCTAATTTTGGTTTTTATGACTGTGCTACAAATGTTTCTTAGTAAAAACAAAGTTGCCAGGGTCTGAAAAGTAATGAGAAATACATTTTAAAGGGGAAATTACATTTTCATTTAAGAATACAAAATTATGCAGTGCCTTGTAAAATCTACTATAGGTAATGGGAAACAGAGGTATCTCACACACACAAAACATGCTTGCATGCACGACAGAGTAGTAAGTCATGGGGACAAAGCAAGGAGAGTGATATATTGACATCATATCCAGAAAACATAAAGGCTAAACAAAATAATTCCACTCTCAATCTCACTGAATTTTGTATCTTAATTCACCCTTGACCCTTTGAGGCAAAATATATTTATAGACAATGTTCCCTGAGGTTCCTCCCCCTCCTCACAAAGAGCTAATGATAAATGCCATTAAGTAAAATTTGTTTTTGAATCTAAATTAACTTCAATAATCTTACTAACTGGTAGAGAATCATAAACTAAAGAAGATAATGACATTGCATATAGGCCAAGGCAATTTAGAGGAAATTCAAACTAAGCCTGTCAGATTTACCAATCTCAATCCTATCCAACAGCACCCAGCATCCCATCATAAGAAAAAATGAAACCCCCTCATCTTCTCACCTTGGGGTCGATTTTTTTGAAGTTAGGATCCTCTTCATCCACCTCAAAATAGAGTTCGGAGGAGGTGACAGAAAGAGTGCCCTTTACTACAACCGAGGGGGCCACAAGCTGAGCTGGTGTGCTCAGGCTAACAGGACCTGCCAAAAGGAAAAGACAAGCCACACAAGTTGGAATGACATTTTTCAAAAAATCAAATTTGACCAGAAATTGTATTTAATCTTTTCATTCTCACTTCTAGTACTGAACTGCCTGCCAACTACTTCTACAGTTAAATATTCTGTCCACCCCAAATCTTCCTCTGAAAATGCAAAGTCAGGATTCTCATACTAGAAGATCTATAACAGAAGGTTGATGATAACAGTAAACTAGGATGCAATTATTTTACAGGGAGTCTGCAAAGCTTTGGTCTAATCTCTAGGTAAGAAGTGGCTCTGCCTAAATAAGTCCATCCACATTCCATTTAGAAAACAGGCCTCAGGCTATCTAACAACATGAACAACAACCAGGAGCAAAGAAGCCTCAATAGGCTTCCAAGGGCAGGAGTTAGCTTACAGTATGGTAGAGGCACAACTACAAAAGGATCACTAGCTTATTAATGAAGTGGGAAATGTTAAACCATATTTTCTGATAGAGATTTTATGCCAGCTTGACACAAAACCTCTTCCATAACAACTTTACTCCATCAATGACTGGTAAAAATACTTCTTTTCTAAGCCTTCCTTTCCAATGTTAAGTATTGTTCAATGCTTCCAAATCTAATATTAGTGTAGTTCAGGGACTCTGGGAGTAAACAGCTGGAGGGTGGGTTTCCAAGTGAATGAATTTTTATTGGAATAATCAAATCTCCACAGGGCTTATCAAAGAGACAAATCAGACTGCTACTGAAAACAATAGATTCACTACAGATGTAACAGCATAATATATATTAGAGCTAAATATAAAATATGAACTAAAAATTATATATATATATATACACACACACACACACATAGAGAGAGAGAGATCAATGTAGAAAGAATTTAAAATTCCATTGTCAATTCCTCATGGTATAAATCCTATAGGGGAAGAAAACAGCGTAAGAGAAGATTGGCACTTATAGTTCTGAATTAACATAGTGCCTATAAACAAGGTGCGCCTATTCAGGTAATCAATGGGTGAATAAGTGTCTCAAAATTCAGATGAATTGACACTTCCATCGATTGTTAGACGGGTGATAGTGCTTAATCTCACATCAATCTTAATGTGTGCCAGTAGGACAATAGAAGGGATGCTCTGCGGAGATCAGAGCAGGTTTTGCCCTCTATTCCCAATGTACAAATACATTGTGTTTGCAGATGGGCAGCAGATAGCTGCAGAACAGCCATGATTTCCCAAAGCTCATCCTTATAAATGGATGAAATAAGAAGCTATGTGTTCTTTTGCTGTCTCCTTTTGCCCTCTGTACATTAGCATGTAATACTGAGAAGAAATAACATTTTTTCAATCACTCTCAGACATTCAATTATAGGGTAAGCAGACAGCTGCAGGAGCTAGGGCAGCCTAGGTCCTACAGAAGACCCCTGACAATTTCCACTTCATTTCTAACCCACACCACTTTATTAGTGTGGATTACTTCTTAATCCTATTGCCATTGTCAAGATTATATAATTAAACTCCCCTTTCACCTCTATTACTGTATGAATATATTACCAGCAGCAAGAATAGAAGCAAAATAAAGGAAGAAATGGGTAAATGGATGCGAAGGAAAAGACTACAGAATAGCAGTATCTACATTACTCTGCACTCGCACCAATTAATTTTATTTTACTTTACAGAGAGGTTTACAGTTATCAAAGAAGACACCATCTTCTCTTTTTGCTTTGCATTACCAAGTGGCATAGTAGCACAGGTTGCAGATATGTCACCAAATGCAAGATTTTTAATGCCTTTTCTCTTAAAATTATCAAAATGGAAAACTGTAATTTTCACCTATTGAAATTATAGAACCTTTCAGACTTTCTTCCTTGAGGGACACAGCCACAGGTATTAAAGTAAAAAAGCCATTTAATGAATGACTAAAATTTCTGGCTAAACAAGAGAATTTTTCCCATAAGGGATGTAAAACTGAGAATCTGCAGAGTGCAAATCAAAATTCCTACATCAGGCAAAATACGTGAATGTTGTGAAAAGCCATGGCATTCTCAGAATTGATTTGAGAGAGTAACATGCATATACAGCATGTTCACTAAGACCTGTATATCAAAGCAAATAGCTTCTCTCCCTCCAAGATTTATTTACAAAAAACAAACAAAAAAAAAAAAACAAAAAAAACCTGGCAGAATTTTACCTATAGTGCTAATTTACAGAGATTTGGTAACTCCTACGGGATGGGTGAAGCAATTTTGTTCTTTTGTTGCTGCTTTTAAACTTTTTTCTTTTTCAGTGAAAATTATTCATAAAAGAAAAAAATGAGGAGAGTAAGAAGACTGAACAGAATAGAAAAATAAAAAAGAAACTATAGAAGATAAGGGGGTAGTGTTTGAAATAACCAATTAATGCAATTGTGGGTATAAGCTTGGTAGTCCTAGTGGTCACAGCTGAAAAAGTAAGTAATTAGATGCTTATTGTCCCAGAGGTAGCTGAAATATCTGCACAACCACCAAATTTACCAGCAAGATTCTCTAAATCTTTCTCATCCACGGATGACAGAGTATCATCATCGCCTTCCAGGAGGATCTCGTTTTCTGAGTTCTGATTTCCTAAAGCCTGACTCTTGATGGACTGTTTTCCTTTAGCAAGGATATCTTCATCTGTGGCTGAAATGAAAAGGAAACAAAGCTGTCCATCAGTTCTGGGAAGAGCACTTCGGCAGAGGGGTAGGGGCTTGGGTAAGGGTAGGTGGCCAAAGATGGTCAATCTTTTATACACAGAGTCAGTCACAGTGGAGAAAGTGATTGGGATGGCACACATGTCTGATCTGACAAACTTGATCCCCCAACCTAGTCTAATGTTACCCTAAACAAGCACCCTAATCCCATTAAATCTGACCCCTGCACTGCTCACCAAACCATTTATTTACTTATAGTTAGGGCAGGAGTGGGTTCAAAAGCAGTACTTTTTTTTTGGAAAATTCATTAATAGGAACGATCAAAACCCAGTTTTGGAAACAATATTTAACACCAAAAAATAAGGACTGATTCATTCCTCCAAATAATGTTATACTGACAAACATTTTGGAATGGTTGAGGAGTGGCTGTGGAGGAGAATCCAGAATTAAAAAGGGTTAAAACTAAGAGACATTCACAAGCCAGTGAGGATTTAGGCCCAGATACTGAAGCCATATCTGACACTAGTAAGACTACAGCAGCTCCTCAAAGCTGCAATCCCTTCTTTATCCACCCTCCCTCCTTCCTTCCTTCACATTACCCTCATCCACATGTTCACACATACACTCACTCCTCTGCCCTTTCGTCCCTTATACAAATATCCAGGAGCAAGGCGGTGTGGAAACTAAGTGAAAGCTCAAACACTACCTCCTCTGCATGTTTAAACTAAAGGGCTAAGGCACCCCAGGGGCAAACATAACAGAAAGCCCGGGATGAGAGGCATGTGGGCAAGGGGCCTCATGCGGCCTGAACTGGAGCAGCCTGTGGAGAGCAGCAGTACCAGACTCAGGCACTACCACAAGGCAGCAACTGCAGGCGGACAGAGGAAAAGAGAACACCACATCTAGAGAGGGAAGCAGCAGCCCTGAGGAGCACCTACATTCAACAATGGGACCCGAAAGCAGAGCAGAGACACAACTGAAAGTGGAAAACCCTGAAATTCAAAACTCGATTCAAAACCCACATCCTTCCAGGACAACTCCTGTTGTTTTGAGCAGCTTTCTCCTTAAGACAAGCAGGAAGGCAGATGCTAACTTTTGAATTGTGATTTGTAAAACTTCATATGTGTATCTTTTCCTAATCTTGTTTTTTTGAATAGTGTCATATAAGGGAAAGTTAAGAATCTTCACCTGACCCTCCTGGCTTCCAGCTAGATAAATCCCAGAGGTAAAGAACCTGATCTACCCAGGCTGCAGCTTTTGATACGAAAATCGGATGGCTAGGGTTTTGGGGGGTTTTTTTGTTTTTTTGTTTTTGTTTTTGTTTTTTTTGCTCCACTGCAGCTTCTACCTAGGCATAAGGCCCAAACCCCAAAAAGAATAAAGCAATCAATTTGCAGTAACATGACATATATACATATATATAATTTATTCTAAATAAACTGCACATGTGTTGCCTGATTTGGCAAATCAAAGGTTCTTAGGGTTTAATAAGTACATTTACAGATAAAGTTAAAGGTAAAAGTTTTTTTCTCATATTTATTGTGAATTCACCATGTATACCATTTAAATACAATACTTACAGTGCTACTTAAACATAGGAATTTTCTATTTAATAAGAAGTCATGGGAAGGAGCTTTCTACATTTACCTTTAAATACACTCTATGGGTAAATAAAATCTTTCATACCCACAGGCTGCATTGTAAGCTACACACATATGATGATCTGAACATATGTTTGAAAAGATTACTTTAATGTATCTAATTAAAGTGGCTATATTTATTTTTTATTTAATTTTTTCAAGACAGGATCCTGCTCTGTCACCCAGGCTGGAGTGCAAAAGCACAGTAACAGCTTACTGCAGCCTCTACCTCCTAGGCTCAAGCAATCCTCCCAGCTCAGCCTCCCAAGTGGCTGGAACCACAAGTGCTTGCCACCATGCCCAGCTAATTTTTTAATTTAACTTTTTGTAGAAATGAGGTCTTCCCGTGTTGCCCAGGCTGATCTTGAACTACTGGGCTCAAGCAATCCTACCACCTCAGCCTCTGGAAGTTGCTGGGATTAGAGGCGTGAGTCACCTCACCTGGCCTATTTTTTTTAAATGCTAAAAAGAAATACACTTAAAATTAACCAATAATTTTTAGAAAAACAGAACTATGTTCTAAAATCACTTATATTTCAAGTATTTATAGTTCCTTACTCTAAAATCAGAAACACTGCCCTGAGGCTAAACAAGATCTTTTGCAATTTGCTATCAACTTTATTAAAAATATATTGGCCACTGAGAAATGCAAATGAAGCATCATCTTCTAAATGTTTTTATACAGTAAATTATAATAAATTATTATTTGCCGGTTAGATTTTAGTACAGAAACAGTATACCACATTCTTTTTATTTCTTGGATTTATAATTCCTTCTTCAAAGCAGAAATATTAATAATAATGCTAATATTTGCATGAGCCAGGGAGTGTTAAAAATACTTTACATAGTTAGCTCATTTAATTCTCATAAACCTTCTGCTTATTTCTAATTTTAAGATAAGAAAGCAGGCTCAGAGAGGTTACGTAATTTGCCTAAGTTAACATGGCTTTTGACAATTAGATTTAAAATTGGATTTAAAAACAGGCAGCACGGTGCCAGAATCTGGGCTCTTAACCACTCTGCCATATTAGCTCTTAGATGTAAGAAAAAGAAAGAAAACAAAACAACCACAGTTCAAATATGAATGTGCATATAAATTTGTTTACTAATTCTTATGTTTCTCATAGTGAATTTTAAAAGGTTAAATCAGAATAATAATCAAGAACAAAAAATATTCATTTCCAAATCTAAAATTGATGAACATGCCAAACACATCAGAAACAACTAAACACCCTGCTCATTACTTCCTCTGATTATTGCCATACATGTCCTAAAGTACACCAAGCTTACGTGAAAGAAGAAGAAACCTCTTTAATCTGCAAACATTTACAAAAAAATTAGAGTCCCCAGTGGCAATATGTAATGGTTTAAAATAGCTCAAAAAATCAATTCACATTCATTTAAATGACCACGAGAAATATAATTATCCCTTCCAATTGAAATTAAAAATTTTTTAAATATGTTCTAATCATGCTGCCTATATTAAAACACAGTAAGGCAACTTCTGAATTAAAGTTTCATTAAAAATTTTACATACTATAGGTGTACTGTATGCATACATACACCCACTTTAATTTATTTATTTACTTATTTTTACAAGCTCAGATTCTGGAATTGTTCAAGCTCCACTGAAAAACCTCTTGTCATGGAAAATATGCAGCTTACTGATATTTAGAATGGTTTTCCTGTAATTAACTCCCCCTTGAGGATTTTAAGTTAGCAGCAGTAAAATTACCAACAGTACTCTAATATGCACCACATGCGCTGGTGTTCAATTCTCAGTGGTCTAATAGCTTTCTGCTAAAGAACTTTTAAAAAAAATTAGAACAAAACTTTTCCAAGCATAAAATAAAGGATTATTATCATGTTTATATGTGCTGGGGAAAAGTATATTTTTAACTTTCATTTGCCTTATTCTCAACCATTATAAACAAGTATTTTGATATCTTCTGTGAGTATATTCTACACTAGTCTAAAAGTTAATTGGATGAAGTCAGAATATACTTTGGGTTCCATTTTAAAGCTCAATTCAGATATTTCTGGCTAATAAAATTGTTACTAACGTGATCGCCGTTTAAATTTTTCATATCATTATTAAGAAATGCCTTTTATTCTGGTTTAATTTCACCTTTTATTCTAGTTTAATATTTATCCTAACTTTATACTTAAACTGCAATTGTTATATAAAATTGGAGAAATCTGTCAGAAATGCTATCTTTAAAAATGATTTGATTCACTAAGGCTAAGAACAATGAAAGGCCTAAGAGAGAGAGAGGCTGGTCCTCAAAATGTAAAATTCAAGTTCTTCAGAGCTAACTCTGGACATGAGTTGATTTATCTATCCAATACAAAACAAGTAAGTAGAATTAAAATATAAAAAGAGCAAAAACACACACAAAACTGTTCCACCTTTGATAAAAATCCTTTTTAACATCTACTGAGCAAGTGAACTGGAATCATCAATAGCCTATATTAAAGTAAAAGGAGTTTATACTTTACAAATTAGCCATTTTTAAAAAAGAATACTACTGGAATAACAGAGTGTCTTCGAACATACATAAAATAAAAATGGGTATCTACTTAGTGTGATGTGAAGCACACACCATAACAATATTCTGAACAGGACACATAAAGAATATCTTATAATCAACTATTGTTCTAAACTAATTGATTCCCCTCTATAGTTTATGCCATGTCCATAGCATTCCAAGTCAAGTAAATTGGCTCCGGAAAAATTAATGAAACTACAAAGCGTAATTCGGAGAATAAGCCAGGTGCATCTTGTAATAATCATGGGTTACCCAAAATTTTAGAGAGAAGCTAGTATATATTGATCCTAAAAAGGAAGCAACAGCATCTGGCATTACTGAAATTATGAGACAATGGCGTGATTTAAGATCTTTACATGATCTGTCATCCCTAGAAAACCAAATGAATTACTTGTATCATTCCATATGCTTACAAGATACTTTTAAAATGATGTTAAATTCTCCTTATATATTTCTATTACAAAGCACATTCTCTACAAAATAAAAATGTCTTGAATTCAATAGGATTCTCTGCTACACTGTTTTAGCACCTGAATTAAAACCAATCTTTCTACCATTTAAAACACTTTTTACATGGCTTTAATTTGAATATAAAATTCCCATTATATTTAATAATGAATTTTAGAGGACAGCACAGCACACTGATGAAAATCTGGATTTCAGTCCATTAACCTGGGCTTTTTAGTCCTTTATCTACCAAAAATCATATTGGCCCTTTCTTTCCTCAGTTTCCTTATCTGTAAAGAATAAAGTTAGACTAGATATTAGCCTTAGGTTCCTTCTACATCTAAAATGCTCTGATAATAAATAACTGCTAACCTGGGCTCTGGCATTAGGAAAATGTTACAAATCATTGCTACTAATTTCTAATAAATTTTAAAACTATAAAATGGAAGAAAATGCCCTCAAGAATAAAATGCCCAGCTTTGCTTGAGCTGCTAATTTCCATAAAGAATATTTAATCATAAGAGGAAGTATTAATTTTAATTTAAAAATATGACTCAGTTTCTGCAAAGTTAAAGAAATCTCCCATTACAACATGACTTTTACAAATAACCACTTTGGAGGGTCTCTGTTTGAAAAATTACCTAAAGCTTTTTTCCCCAAGCAAGTTAATGTGAACTTGGGAAGGGCAATTAAATTGTCAGAATTAAAAAATTTGTTTTTAACTAGAAGGTAGCCAGAAGTAGAGTCATGGGGCTGGTATTGATCGCCCAAACAGAGAACATTACTCTTCAGGTATTTACTCTGCCACCTTTACACTAGAGGCTTTCCTTCAAATCAAATCAATCTATAAAAAAGATGGCTCTTACTACTAAAATACATAACTGATCTCCAATGGCACATCTATTTAGATATCTTCCTTTGATAATAATACAGTTCGTGGTGTTCTAAGATTCTGCATTTTTAAAATGTCCTATCTCCTTAGTTAAATTATAAATAAAAGTGAGAAGTCATAAAAATATAAGACTGACATACAATGCTCATTAATATCTATTTTAAACATTTAAATTCAACATTGAAGCATGGTATTTATCCATGTTAAAGTCTGTAATTTCAAAGGCTTTTTGATCACATTAACAATTTTGTTTTGCATACTTAATTCTTAATTAGTTTATTTTGGTTAGCTCCTTTAATACTCCAAAATTTTTAGACACCAAATTAAAATTGAATGTCACTATAAAATATTTAATAAACCAGTAAAAAATTAAGCTCTTTGTTTACAGAATATATTAGCATAAATTATGCTGACATCAAACAATATCATAATACAATCTGTGTGTTGAATTTATTTCTTTATTATTTAAAATAAAATAAACATGAGGTAGGATTAGAATTTGTATTTTTTTCAAAAAATGTTATATTAAATATGATATATCTCTGAAACTGTAAGACAACTGAAGAATCTCCTACACATTCAGATTTTTAAACATGTATTTCAAATCCAAGTTTTGTTTTTAATGCTTTGGAGTGTGACAATAATTATAAAATTACTATAATATTTTATTCAATGCTTACCTTTGCTGTTCTCTCTCAATTTAAAAATGCACAATAAAACAGATAATTAATTAACACTGGATTAACCTTTCAACTACTACCAAGAGTAGTCAGAATGAAATCTGCTTCTATACAAGTCAAGAGTCTTAGATGACAGTAAAATCATGTTAATGAATTCTTTTTTTGTCAAACATTATTGCAGATGCTTAGCATTAAAAAAGCTGACAAAACAATATGATTTTAAAAGTTCAACAATTAAAATTTATTCATTCTTAAGAATCCTGTAATTCT
Organism: Papio anubis; assembly: GCF_008728515.1. Taxonomy (NCBI): domain Eukaryota; kingdom Metazoa; phylum Chordata; class Mammalia; order Primates; family Cercopithecidae; genus Papio; species Papio anubis. Next base: position 38,800,210 of record NC_044978.1, on the reverse strand, counting down.
TCAAAATGGTTAAATGTACTATTTTTGATAAGAATATATTTTAATAAATTCTGTATTAAATCTATACCACAAATTTTAAATTAAATTATTGATATCTAAGGATAAAAGGTTAATAGTCTATGCGCAATTTTACAAAACAAATCATCCCCTTCCAGATATAAAAGGAAAATGTTTTTATGAAAACATATGGCCATATATAGATCTCAGAACTCACAAATTACTGTAAATGATGGTTTAGAAGAGAGAAAAATAATTAAATTTCAAATTTTAAGTGGACATGGCAATAGAAAATTGCAAAAAAAAGTTCACTTTCTCAATGTAAGCATCATTAACCAAAAAAACCCAGAAACCCCCCCCCAAAAAAAAACAAAAAAAAAGAAGAAAAAAACCTTTGAAATCTGTTATCACCACCTAAAAACTATATGAACTCTAAAAGCAAAAGTGGCCTAATTAATTCTACATTTTATTTCTCTTTCTCCACCTCCTGTAGTTGAAGATATAGGGCCATGAGACTATTATTGCTTTTAGATCACTTTGTTATTGACTATTCTCTGTATGATCATTTATTTTAAAGGACTGATGTCACATTTGGTGTTATATCTGATGACATATTGTGGACATTTTCTTCCAGAAATGGCTCTTTAAGGCTGAGTGCAAGAGGTTAAGCTGCCTGACTGAGGCCAAACCTAAGACTACAGATTTTTAATCTAAATTCGTAATATCCTTATTGAATATAAATTAACATTTATTTTGTATACTACATATTTCCATTTAACCACAAGCTGCTGCATGTTAAAAAAAATACCCTGAAAAAGGAAAATTAAAAGTATTTCTGACCTTATTAAAAATCAATTTATATTTTACAAAATCAGAATAATTTTAACATGGGGAGAAGCATTTCCCCCTTAACCAATATATCTTAATTGACTTTCAAAAATCATAAAATAAGTGAAATTTTATGATAAAAATATATACTATCAAATCCAAAGGACCTTTTCACTTTTTCCAATTTACTTATCAGACTTTTACCTAAACTGAATCATAGTCATATGCATTGTAACAAAAAAGGGAAAATGTTTTGTTAAGCTCTGATAACAAAATAATACAGAATAGGAACATATAAAAATAATGTTTATTCTATTTTTCCATGAGCCATCTATCATAACCATCTACATATCAGGGCTCAGAAAGTATCTAGGCACTTGGACATTTATTATTATCTTTCACTTCATGATCTCATGCTAAAATACCACGACTGGGGGAAAACCATGTATACACAACAGAACCTGGAAACTTATCTGGTTTGAAAATGCTGTCTCCCTGATATTCATGGATTTAAGGCATGCCTCCTGGATTCGTTTACTCAAAGCTGAATGTGTCGCTTAAAAGGAGACATATTTAATCTTTGTACTCTGAAACAAAGGGTCTATGTTAAGTAAGTTTTGTATGTGTAACATAATAAATAAATATACCCGATACCATAATTTAATAGGACTCTATAGTAACTATAATTTAACTTCTCTTTCTGGTATGAATAACCATGAAATGTGGTGTTGGACCATTTTACAGTGCCTTGTAATAATGAAGTTATGCTCTTCATTACCAAGTCCTGTACCTGCTGCTATTGGCAAGGAATGGTTTACACACTGACCATGTTCCACGGCTGTTTTTAGTGTCGCTTCAGGATGTGTCGATCCTAGAGGGTTACGCACAAATCGTCGCCGGCGCCGCAAGTCATCTTCCCAGTAGTCAAGGCGCCAGAACTCACGAGGACGACTACAATGAAACAGAGAAGCCACATATGTTAGCAATTATCAAACAGCGTGGTAGCACTGAATTTCTGCATAAAGCTCTCCTTGTTTGCTCTGCCTTTTTTTCCCTCTCCTTCCACTTAATTCTCCCTCCATCTCACACTCCCCTTTCTGCAATCTTTAACTTAGGTATGTCCTTGAAAATAACAATATCACCTTCTAGTCTAAGGAACTCCTTTTCCTTTTCTTGGAAGGTGAAATGAGCACTAAATATATCATTTTGAAATGAATTGCTGACAGTGTGATCAGTTTCCCCACACTCTAGTGGCATGTGCTCTGATTTCAGCCTCATTTCAGCCTCAGCAGGGCACCTTTCTCTGTAGCTGCATTTATAAACCAGAATAGGGAAAAGGCTATTATAAATATGGTATAGCATTACCTATATTAATCAAAGTCCGTCCCCCTTCATTTTTCTTCCTAATTTGTGCCTTTTTGCACAAGGTCAGTAAATCATACCATGAATTCTTGGTCCGGAAAGTGTTAACTTTAATGAATATCTCAGTTACATGGTTATGTATGTGATAATAAAATATTACTCTGTTTAGATGTGCAGGAATTTAATTAAAATAATCTCTTAAAATATTCATTACATTTAGCCCCTGAGGCTTAGAACAACACAAGAAAATGCATTTCTTTTCCATTTACTGTTTTTAAATAAACCATTCCTGTAGAGTGAAATAGCAATCTATTTTCAAGCAAATCAGATTGGATTTCTGTTTTATGTACTCTGTTTTTATATTTAATTAAAAACTACATGCTATATGATGTGCAATAATTGCTATATCAAAAGCATACTTTTGGAAATGTATTTTTTAAAAAAAGGTTTGCTCATTTCAAATTCTATATTTTTCCCTATTACATAGACATTTTATATGGCAATATATAAATGTCAGCTTTCTCTCTTGTTAACTAATCATGATCTAGCATGCTGGAAAAATATTTTATAATGAAAATACTGAAGGTTTTTCAGTTATAGTAAGAAAAAATCTCTGTAGAATATATTAATTCAATAAAGATATACAGCCTGAACACCTGTAAGTTTCAATAATGAAATTAAAAAATTATTCATAATCAAAACTTCTTCAGGAATGACTAATACAAAATACAATCTTACTTATATTTCATGAGCTAATAAAATTGTATCTGTCAGCTTTGACAAATTAGTAGTCTTGATCAACTGACAGTCCCAAAATACCCAAGTAAAAGTTACCTTTATTTGATGTTTTAAAGATGTTATCTTTAAAAATTCAAAATAGTTTTTTAAATAAATACTTTTATCAATTAAAAAGCATCTTGTATTAATAAAAAGCATAAATAAACAGTACATTATTTAAAGAAAATTTTTTTAAAACAGTAGAGACTGATCTCTGAAAATGCTGAAGGGATAAGAACGTCAAATATATCCTTGGTTGATTTTGGTCAGGAGAAGGAGATATAATGTAATCAAAATGTAATACAAAAAAAGTATAAGAATCACAGTTCTCAAAAAGGAAAAATTAAAAAGCTATTATTATATATTTCTTCATTATTCTGTCTAAATTTGAAATAAAACCACGATGTTATTTAAAAATAAATAAATAACCACAGAATATACACACAATCAAAAGACAACAGTTGTTTTAATTCAATTAATAAAATGAAATTCTCCTTAGGTGAGAAGGAAAAACGCAGTACACAGATGGCTATGTGTAGGGCTTTGATAGTCATGGAGCTTGGATAGGCACTTCATCATTCTGCCTACCTACATTTATCTGTGAAAATTATTATCAAATATCAGCCAGGATGCAGTCGTGAATCACTGGCTGCTCCTCGTCTTCAGGGGAATGATACAATGAGGTTCTATTCATCAGTGCGGCAATCGGCACAAGTAATTAGTTCCCTAGACTGAGATCTCCTACAAAGCCTATTTCAGTCAGCACCACAAACATATGACGATGTAAAGCTAATGAAAGCTGTTCAAATTTGTTAACCTTTTCTGCCATCAATCCTTCTAATACGCTATGCTTCAGTATTATGCAAAGGTAGTAAATTATTAATTTGTCATTCATCCATCCTTCTACATTTTGAGTCAAATTAAATGATGTCATTCTTCTTGGTAACAATTAAAATTATAAGAGATGTTAAGCTGCTATGATAAAATTATGACTAAATTAGGTAACAATAGATTCTCCTATAATGCACCATAGTGAAGTAAAATTCAGTGGCTATTAAGCTTATGCACAATAACTTTTATCACACAGCAGAAAAACCAGAGGAATTATAAAATTATTCACAAATTATCAAGTAACTCAAAGATAATATCTATAGGAAAAATAACCAAAATTAGGAAGAGAAAAACAATAATATTTATTTTTATACCTTGACACTAACAAACAATGGTCAAAATGGTGACGTTTGGCTAAAACAAAAATACCAATACATCAGGGAAGTGAGAATTTGTTCACATAATAGAAATGAAAGTTAAGTTTCATTTCTGCTAACTATATATATATGTATGCACACATACATACTGTCTTCAAATATATTCTATCAATTTTTTTCTTTTTTTTTTTTTTGTTTGTTTGTTTTTTGAGACGGAGTCTCACTCTGTCACTCAGGCTGGAGTGCGGTGGCGCAATCTCGACTCACTGCAAGCTCCACCTGCCGGGTTCACACCATTCTCCTGCCTCAGCCTTCGGAGTAGCTGGGACTACAGGCGCCTGCCATCACGCCCAGCTAATTTTTTGTGTTTTTAGTAGAGACAGTTTCACCGTGTTAGCCAGGATGGTGTCAATCTCCTGACCTCATGATCCACCCACCCTGGCCTACCAAAGTGTTAGGATTACAGGCATGAGGCACCGTACCCAGCCTATTCTATCAATCATTTTTTAAAATACTTAAAAAAGGTCCAAATAGAATAAAAGACTCTGTAATACCTCAGCATGTTAATATTTACAATCTCCTGAAGGTATGTCACTTAAGGACTACTTTTTCCAACACAATCCAGTTACAACACAACTAAAAACAATCTGAAGACAAAGCAAATATCACTTAGTTCAGATCACAGATCTAGAAAGAATTATAAAAATGATTTCAAAACACCAACAATTTCAATATATTTTTTGAGAGTCTCTTCATATAAAGCACTGCTCCAGGTGATATAGGATACAAAGTTCTCATGTAATGTACTTATAATCAAACAGTTAGCTATTAGTCTCATTTGAGAAAACAGCATTTATCATCCAATTTCAGATGGTGAAGGTAATACATGTTTTTGGAGAAAAGGCCACACACCCGCTTATTTGAGATGAGGTTCATTACTAGCATGTTTAAAGCCATTTACATAGTAACAAATCTGGGTCTAAAGTACAGTGTTTTGTTTCCCTAAGTCTGCTCCCTCCAACAACATGTACTCTCAGTATAACGCTCTACCACATACACAAAAAAATGAGGCAGACTTTGTCATTTTTAAAACAGTATTATAAACGAGAATGTGTAGGTTTTGGTCTTCAACTTACTTTCTTCACTTTCATTTAAGAAATACTGTTCCCTACCCCGTCACTTCCTCAAAAGCCTCATCTAGGGGAAAGAGGATACAAATTTGCAAATTTATTGATAACATAGTAATCCAACCCTCTTCCCAAAAGGTTATAAAGTAATTAAAAGGTTATACATTTTTATAGTTATCACCATGGTATGACCAGCAAAATTTAAAAGACTTCATGTATTCAGAAACAGATTGTTGACCAAATATAAGCATGGATAAGATGAGAAATCACTTATTCTGGGACCTTATAAGTACATATCTAGATCACATTATATACCTATACCTTTATATACCTGTATCTATCCCCAAAAGTTACATTAATACTACACAATGCCGTTTCACAAACTTCACTCATATCCATTTCCACTAAGATCCTCAAAATATTCAAAGTAAAGAGGTCAGCCTAAGTTTTAGATCTGGAAATACTATTTCCTTCAGAAGACATAAGACCTTCTCTACAAAGATGCCCTACTTAGGGCTCCTCTTAGGACACAATCTCCAGGTACTAAAGTCTTTGACTGGTAGAACATAAGTCTTTAAAAAGTTATGAATGGCACTCAAGTTAAATACTATAATCTTTCTAAATTTTTTTTAATTTAGTTTTTTCGTTCTTTAGTCTAATTTCAGAGACTGAAGTTAAAATTACCAGGTAAGTCTATTGGACTTTTCTAAGTATACATCATCTAATTATGTTTCTACTTTTTAAAAAACTTTCATGTTATGTGTTTGTATACACACACCTTTAATACATCACTATAATCTACATAAAATAATATAAAGCAATGTCACAGGCTTTTGTTTTTGTTTTTGTTTTTGTTTTTTTGAGATGGTAGAGTCTCTGTCACCCATGCTGGAATGCAGTGGCCCAATCAGGGAACAGAACAAAGCTCACTGCAGCCTCTAACTCCTGGGCTCAAAAGAGCCTCCTGCCTCATCCTCCCCAGTAACTGAGACTACAGATGCACACCACCATATCTGGCTATTTCTTTTGAATTTTCTTAGAGATGGGATCTTGCTATGTTGCCCAGGCTGGTTTCGAACTCTTGGCCTCAAATGATCCTCCTCCTTGAGCCACCTGAGTATATGGGATTGCAGGTACAAGTCACTGAGCTTGGCTGGCAATGCCATTTTAATACATAGAATATATGTTTTATGTTCTACAAGAACAGAATTTGATAGATTATTAAATTTTTAGAAAGAAATATAACTCAAACATCAATAGATAGGCTATTTTTTCTATTTCCTAGGCCCATTATGGTTGCTGATTTGATCAGGTAGAACAAATGAATAAGAATTAAACAAATGAGAATCACCTGGAAGAGGTAGAAGTATTAAAACAAAATCAACAACTAAGGTACGATTCACATTTTTCCTCTAATAGTTAAATGATACAACTATAGAAATCTGATTATTATTTTTCTCATGTTAATTGTAAGAATTTTAGGCTAGGCAGTGTGGCTAATGCCTGTAATCCTAGAACACAGGGAGGCTAAGGAAGGAAAATTGCTTGAGGCCAGGAGTTCGAGACCAGCCTGGGCAACATAGGAAGACTCTGCTCCCAAAAAAAAAAAAAAAAAAAAAATTAGACAGGTATGGTGGTGCATGCTTGTAGTTCTAGCTTCTTGGGAGGCTAAGGTGGGAAGATTTCTTGAGCCCAGAAGTTGGAGGTTGCTGTGAGCTATGATGACGACACTGAACTCCAGTCTGGCTGACAAAAGGAGAGCCTATCTCCAAAAAAAAAAGTAACTGTAAAGTTTAGATCTTTTGAAACCCAATTAGTCAGTTAACATGGTATGAATGGCCAAATATTCTAATAAAATACCAATATATTTTCTAATAACAATTATTTATTATTTACCTGAGCCAGCTGTGGGAATACAAGGATTATTACAATGTTGTCCCCGATCTCATGGAAAAGGCAGATGCAAAAACAAATAATAAGAATTCAGAAAAGTATGTGTAACAGAACAGAGCTCTACAACATGGCTATTAAGGTGCACAACTCCAGGGGGCACTTTTCACATCAAAATTTTTGTAAATAACATGCCCTGGAGTTATGCAACGCTCATTGTACATTACTAAATGCCACCACCCAAGTGCTAGGAGAACACTCACTTTACCCACATATCCCCCAGCTCCCCTGCCCCACAGTTCAATGCTCAGGCTCCTTTCTTTCTCTGGAATCCCAAAGTTAAATCTAAACTTGGGAACAGGAAACAGAACAAAGCCCTTCAGACACTATCAGTGGCAGTTTCACAGTCAGTATTTCCCTGACGTAGGAAAAAGTGGTCATATTACGAAGATGCTTGGTTGTCAAAACACAAGCAAAATTCAATAAAAAGACTAAAATAATTAAATACATAAGAGAAATATTAACATTTATTTAACTAAAGCCATTACGTTTGCGTCGCTATATAAAAGTTGTTAACTTTCTGGACATTGCTGTATTAAAGCACAGTAGTTTCCAGAACAATGTTAATTACTGAAATCAGTGGTAGCTATGTAAGTATCCCAATTATTCTACAACCTAAATGAACTGGCACCTATTATCTAATTAGTCAAATGTATGCATGTCTATCATCTCACTGGTTTTAGTGTCATTTTAATGTAACTTAAATATAAGTCAATAAAAGTATATGAGTTTTAAACAGAAAACCTGTCAAAACACAATCATATTAGAAGATTTTCCCATTTTCAATCTGGCCCACTTTCCTTTGGCAATACCTGATAAATCTGGATAACCTCAACAGAAGTCAGTAATAAATTCTTCTAGCTAAAGTTCCAAATCCTAGAAAATTTTAGCACTTCGTATTTTGTTCTTAAATTTTCACACTGCCTGTTTTTTTAAACTCCTATATCTGACTAGCTTCTATTTCCATATTTTTAGATTAAAAATTCATGGTAGACGTTAGTTACAACTTAAATAAATGGTAACCCCTAAAAAGCAGTAAACATTTTCAGTGCACTGTCAGCTTGAAGATAAAAGCACTTAAGTTCTAGAAAGGTTTCACATTCTGTATAAATCTTGATGAAATAATGTTCAGGTACTATAGGGTCTCATACAATATAAGACAATGCTTTATCTCACAAACTGAAATCTATGGTGCCTTCATGAAGATAAAAAGAAAATTAACTAAAATCTGTTTACAAAGTACCAATTATAAATCAAGTGCAGTTGATCTATGCATTATGCTGTCTTAATGAAAAGGACACACAAAAACAAAAACAAACCCTTCAATTGTGTGGATTCTAGCAGAGAAGACATATACTAAAGCAGAATTCTTTCTTTATTGAGGCCTGACATGAAGATTTTATGTTACAATGAGACGCTGGAGTATCTATATTTTATTTAATTACGTAAAATCAAATTTTACGTAGTTAGGAATTTCTGCATGTCACTATTCAATGTATGTCTGTATTTTTTTTTTTAAGCCATCTAGATACCCATCTTCAATTAATTATTAGTTTGGATATTTTGCAAAAATATAATTTTGCAACCAAGTTAATTATTCAAGAAATGATCCCGAGCTTTTCCTGTCTGTTGTTACCCTGTGGACCATTTCTTTCTTCACTTAGAATTTTTACCAGGGATTGAGTAAAGTTATGAGACTATCCAAATCTGGTGTTATACTACCAGTTAAAGCTCTAACAAAAGAACCAGAAGCCTTAAAGCTCACCTCAGTCTCACTATTTAGACAAATCTATTACACTGTCCCCAAATACCTAATGTAAAAAAATTCACCAAACACTTGTTGAGTGCCACAATTTGTACCAAATTGTGGTACACACAAATGAATGATGCTGGGCTCAGCCCACATAGGACAATGGGGACAAGGAAATCATGCAATATAAAAAATAACAAGTTAAAATAGACTATATTACTTTAGGTTACTCTGTTCTACACACTCTTCTCTGTTATATACAGTACCACCAAGCCTCAACAACCCTGCCATGATTAAATACTGCTATTCTCATTTTAAAGGAGATGAAAGTAAGTTTTACCCATTGGTAGTAAATAATAAAGTCTACTGACGTCTAAGCCAATGAGCTTTTCACTACATAGCATTTCCTCTTGAACATCTTATTCGTTACTATTATAGCTATGATCAAAGTACTAATTAACCCTGCCTGAGAGGACTGAGGATTTCATTAAGATTTAAATGAGGATCTATTTTGTAAGTTCCATGAAGACAAGGGTTTATGCGTAATTCACTGACCAAGCACAGTAACTTTTACAAAACAGTCACTTAATAAATAATTGATCAAAGAGTAAACCAATGACTTCTAAACAGAAACTTAAATGATAAATAGGAGTCTGCTGAACAAAATGGAAAAGGCACTACAAGCCAAGAAGTAGCATGGATAAAGGCATGGAAACGTAAAAGGGCACTGTAATTTAAGGAAGTTTTGGTAAGAAATCACAGCTAGAGAGTCTCAGGATGGCAAAAGTCAAGGTGAAAAACAGGTTTAAAACCAGATTTCAAAAGGCCTTGTATAGTTAACTAAAGTAACTACCTTTACATCCTAGTCTACAGAGACAGCATCAGGCTTTCACAACAGAGGTTTAATATGATCAGGCTTATATGCACATGGCGGCAACATACAGAATGTCTGGATTAAGGCAGTTAGGACGGACCCTAGAAGTGAAGGCTTGACAGACATATCTGAGGTAGAATAGATAAGACTTCACATGATATTCAAATATGGAAGATGAGGAAAAAGATAATGAGAATGAAATCAAGGGTTGTAACAAGATGGAAGTTAGAAGATAAAGATGTTAATTAAAAATAAATATGTGTTAAACAGGCCTGACTGGGAAAAATAATCACATCCTAGATGCCTAATAACATCCAGGCAGGTATTTCTAACAGCTAAGTAATATAACACTAGAATTTGAAAGACAAGAGGCCTGTGCTAGAGATTTAAAATAGGGAGATTGACCAGGCATGGTGGCTCATGCCTGTAATCCTAGCACTTTGGGAGGCTGAGACAGGTGGATCACTTGAGCCCTAGAGTTCAAGACCAGCCTGGCCAACATGGCAAAACCCTCTCTCTACAAAAGATACAAAAATTAGGCAGACACGGTGGCTCACGCCTGTAATCCCAGCACTTTGGGAGGTTGAGGCAGGCAAATCATAAGGTCAGGAGTTCAAGACCAGCCTGGCCAACATGGTGAAACCCCATCTCTACTAAAAATACAAAAATTAGCCAGGCATGGTGGCATGTGCCTGTAATCTCAGCTACTTGGGAGGCTGAGGCAGGAGAATTGCTTGAACCTGGGAGGCAGAGGTCACAGTGAGCTAAGATCGCACCACTGCATTCCAGCCTGGGTGACAGAGAAAGACTCCATCTCAGGAAGAGAAAAAAAAAACAAGATACAAAAATTAGCCAGGTGTGGTGGTGCATGCCTGTAGTCCCAGCTACTTGGGAAGCAGAGGTGGGAGGCATCTTCCGAGTCCAAGAGGTTGAGGTTGCAGTGAGCCGAAATCGTCCACTGCACTCCAGCACAGGTGACAGAGTGAGATCCTATCTCAAAAAATATACAAGAAAATAGGGAGATTGATTAACCTTAGGAGTCAGCAGATTTAGTATTCATTTAACAAAAATGTATGAGTGTTTATTGTAAGCCCAGGTATTGTGCTAGACTAAGAGAAGAGTCTATTGAAAGGACAGGAGAAAGATAGGGATGAATATTGCAGAAGAGAAAAGGATCAGTAAAAGAAACAGAGAAGTAAGTAACAGTGCCTTACAATCAGTAAGACAATGGACGAACCAAAATAGAACAGTGCCAAAGACAAATGAACAAAGATGTTTCAAAGCAGTGAGTGGGTACCATTATTTAATTCTGCTTAAATATGCCCAAAAGGATGAAAAATGAAGAGAAGCCTTTGTTCATGTTTTGTGTTTTTAACAGCTTTATGACATATAATGTATATACCATAATCCTCACCTGTTTAAAATGTACAATTCAATGGTTTTTAGTATATTTATGCAGTTGTACAATCATCACCATAATCTAATTTGAAAACATTTTTATCACCCCAAAATGAAACCCCATACCCATTACCAGTCATTCCGCATTTTCCCTTCCTCCCAGCTCCTGGCAATGATTAGCCTACTTTCTTTCTCTACATATTTACCTATTCTGGACATTTTATATGAATGGAATCCATATAATATGTAGAATTGTGTGACTGGCTTCTTTCACTCAGCATGTTTTTGAGGTTCATCTATGTTGTAGCACTTATTAGTAGTTCATTCTTTTTATTGCTGAATCATATTTCATTGTGTTGATATGCTGCATTTTGATTATCCATTCATGTATTGACGAAAACTTGAGTTGTTTCCATTTTGTGGGGATCTTTGGGTTTTACAATAAGAAAACGGAAGTACTTGGTTAACTATCTAGCATTCACTTCTCTCCTCTTTCCTAATAACTGGATTACAATTTTGTTTAGATATCTATCGCTTTTTAAATGTTTCTCTGACTTATGGAAAGCTGACCAAATTATGATAAATCCTGTCATTCTCAGTAGTTACTGGTTCAGGAATCTAGTTTTGAGAGGCTCACTGCATAAATTCTGCCTAGCAACCATTTTTCACCAATATGAAATAGAAACCTTCTATTCAGTGGTTGAGACAAGAGTTCTTTCTTTTTCCTGATGGTCTGAAGCAATGAAACGTGTAGACCCAGTTGCTGGCAGTCAAAACGCATCCATGAGAGAAGCCAGATTGGAAATAGTTTACACATCCAGGGACAGAGAACAGAAAGAGTTGCAGGAATATGGAGCTAGAAGTGTGCCCCAAAGCCTATACATACCTGTACTTCTACTTATAAGAGATATTATACTTCTTCATAATCTGTTTAAGTGAAGAAGTTCACGTGATGCAAGGTTTCTTATTACTCGCCTTTGAAACCATCTAACAGATACATGGATTACTGGTGATGCTGTGAGCAATTTGATTACACTGGTTGGAAGGAAAAGCAGACTCATGCTTTGGTGGCAACAGTTAATATTGATTTCCTCTTCAAAAATTTTGACCATGAAACGAATTAGAGAGCTAGGATGGTAGTTTAAAGAAGGTAAAGAACAGACTTAAGCATGTTTGCAGATGGAAAAGATGAGGTCCAAAGAATTCAAAGAAACTGAAGATGGCATTGGGGGTAGGAGGTGGGTAGCAGGAGCAGGGTTTGAGAAAGACAGAAGAAGTATGATTCCATAAAAAGATAACATGATGAACTTGGAAGTAACCAAGGTCATCTCTTTCTCTGTGGCAAAAATCCAAGGATGTAAGACTCTGTACTTTAATAAATTCAGGGCAGAAGAGAAAAAAAACTAAAGGCCAGATTTTGACCTGATTATTTCTATTTTTTCTACTAAGTAGCATATTTTTGACTGAAGAAAAGAATAGAGGGGTAAAATTAGAAGAGGTGCCTTGGGGAATACAAAAGAAAGCTGACAAAGGAAAAGTTTAACGATGATTAAATAGCTTATGAAGGTCCAGCTGAGTTTGGAAACCACTGAGGTAATGTAGCATCAATCTGCAGAATTGTGTGATTTTCCTATACCCCGACTCTGACCATACTTAGTAGCCTGGGAGAAAGAGTAAAAATAGCAGCTGAGGCCAGGCATGGTGGCTCACACTTATAATATTACCCAGCACTTTGGGAGGCTGAGGCAGGTGGATCATGAGGTCAGGAGTTCGAGACCATCCTGGCCAACATGGCAAAACCCGGTCTCTACTAAAGATACAAAAAATTATCTGGGCGTGGTGGTGTGTGCCTGTAATCCCAGCTACTCGGGAGGCTGAGGCAGGAGAATCGCTTGAACCCGGGAGGCAGAGGTTGCAGTGAGCTGAGATCGCATTATTGCACTCCAGTATGGGAGACAGGGTGAGACTCCATCACACACACACACACACACACACACACACACACACACACACACACAAAAAAAGCAGTTGACCTGACTCATTCAAGATTTAGGACTGATTTGGTTGGCAGACCAAAATAAGGGAAGTTAAGGAAAATGAGTAGGCTAGTAAGAATCCCTGGGATGACTATGGGTGATAAATCCATGATCTTTCTGGACTTCAATAAAATAAATAACATAGGCTTTATAGACATTGACTCATTGGGAAATCAAATTTATCCTGCATCCCAAGCTACTTATATTGATGATAACTAATCAATATAACTGGCTTATGATGCAGTGTAAATTTGATTTTCCAATGAAACAATCAGTAATTCTGTTTAATCAATATATCCAGTCCTCTTATTTACTGCTATTATGTTTTCAACTTGTACTAAAACACACCTAGAATAAAAGAATGGAGGATTATACTGTACTTGAAGACTTCCTTCAGTCTTCAAAAGTGATAGGATCACTAGCCAGGAGATGAGGATAGGGAGGAGAAGATTGTTGTAAATAATCATGGGACTGAACAATCTATACACAGAAACCATCTGAAGGCTTAGGGAGACAGGACCTCACTCTTTTAAGAAGTATATTACATTACGCTCCTGGAAAGAGGATGGGAACTAAAATTTACTGACTGCCAATAATGTATTAGGCATACTATTACGTATTTTACATGTGATCTCATTTAATTCTCAAAACAACCATATAAATTAGAGATATAACACCTATTTAACGGTTGAATAATTGAGGCCCAGAAGGTGAGTGATTCAGTTACTAAGAAATAGCGTTAGACCCTCCCATCTAGAACTATCCATTACCAAAATTTTTCCAGGCTACTTTGGCTAAGACATTCATATTAGGTTCATTAATATACTTCTTATGACAGTTCATTATATTGGTATGAGTTTAAATATCTCTTTCATAAAGTGACGATTTAACTATAACCAAAACATTTTTATAAATTATATGAAAACCTATCAACACACATTTCAATAAAGAATAACTAGAAAACTCATAATTTTTCCAGCATTAGCAACACCCAAAATTCAAATAGCAAGGCTATTAGACTAAGGGTAAGGAGTTACAAAGCTTTATCGCTTTTCAATGGATAAGTATAACTAAGTACTGTGTAGTGCCAGGTCAGCATTTGTAAGTAAGTAGCCTGGAAGATATTAATATTAGAAATATTTTTAGTAACCCCATCACTTGCCCCAAATTTGGAAGAACTACATAAGCATCTACATGAAACAATCTCATATCCAAGAACCACTGCTTTGGCATACAGAACCTTTATTTCTACACGCTCTCTATCTCTCTTTCTCTCTCTCTAAGACAAGGCCTCACTCTGTTGCCCAGGCTGGGGTGCAGTGGCACAGTCATAGTTCACTGCAACTTCAACATCGCAGGTTCAGGTGATCCTCCCACCTCAGCCTCCTGAGTAGCTGGGACTACAGGCACATGCCACCATGTCAGGGGAATTTTTACATTTTTTGTAGAGATGGGGTTTCACCCTGTTGCCCAGGCTGTATTTCTCTCAAAGTCAAGTCCTATATCACGTTTGTTGTTGTTTTTCTTAAGATACTTTTAAAGTAATAGGAAGACAAGAAAAGAGCAAAAAAAAAAACAAAAAAACAAAAAAAACCAAAACAAACAAAAAAAACCCTCCATAGTATAACATTTTGATCTTTAAATAAATAATTTAAAAAAGTTTACATGAAAAAAAAAACCCAGCATAATCCATCACTTCCTCTCTTTAAACCAAAACTCTCGGGAAAATACTGAGAGTAAATAACTGATTTTAACTAACATAAAGGAAAAAAACATATATATATATATATACACACTGTGCTTTGCAACCTGGATAAATTAAAGCATTAGCAAAAGGTATGTGCTCTTTATCCACTGGGGAAAACAAGGCTTATTATGTTACATTTCCAGGTTTTTAAGACAGTTGGAAGCCAGTTCTCTGAATAGTTGCTGTCATCTCCTGGATACTTTCTAGTACTTCTCAATTTTGAAGCAATTATTCACATTCTAAAGTGATTTATTTTCCTCTCTTTCTTTGCTACATTTCATTTCTTCTGGTTCTCAATGACCATCTCTACTTTGGCTTAATTATATTCATTTACAAATATTTTCTGAGTACCTGCTACCATCTGGAAAGAACTGGTTGAGGTGCCTTAAGAAGTACTCATATGAAGAAAACACAAGTCTCTAATCTCAAGGCACTTAAAATCTAATAAATGGGATAAAATAAGCAAACAAAAAATTATATGACATAAAATCCACACCATAAGAAAAGTAAAAACCCAATGCTATGGAAAGGCAAAGAAAAGAGTAATCACATTTGTTTTAAAGGGATCAAGAAGCTTTAAGGAGCAAGAGATTTTTGAGAAATATCCTTAAGAAGAGGCCAATTTTCAATTGATACACAAAGAAGATGATGACATTTTAGGCTTTTAAGAGATCTTAAGTAAAAGTACAGAGGTCTGAAAATTGGAAGCAGTCTCATTTAGCTGGTCCAATAGGAAATGAAATATGAAAGATAAGTTAGAGCCATAACATAAAAAAACAGGAATGAAAAACTAATAAGTTTATATTTCACTCATTTACTCACTTGTTCATTTAATAAAAAACACATACTGAATACCAACAATGAGTAAAGATGGGAGATTCAGTCATTTGGTGATAGAAAGTCATTATCCTCCAGGATCTCAAAATCCAATAAGAGAAACAGATATATGAAGAGATAATTACAATATATGCAAAAGGTACCTTAGGGACACAGTGGAAGGGCATTATGTAAAGTAATAGAAGGCTTCTTAGGAGACAGTAATCCACAAATTGAGTCAAAGAGTTAACAGATGTTAACCAGGAGAGTAAGAAAAGGAAAATCATTCTTTCTCAGGGAATAGCATTAGCAAAGCAAAACAAGTAAGAAACAACTGGGTATAAGCTAAACTTAAATGTTTCCAGAATTTTTGGAGAGGCATAAAGCAAGAAGTGCCCAAATAAGAGGCTATAGAGGGCAGGGGCCAGATCATGAAGAATCATTTTAGGAGTCTGGCTCCTGGTTTAAAACCTATGTGTGATTTTTTTCAGGCCTTACCATGGGCAGTTACAAAGCCTTTACCCGGCAGGCCTCATGGAGAAAAGCTATACTCCCCACATCAGACTTGATGTACAGCAAATGCTTCGCATCTCTGGAGGGAGTTGCAGCTAAGGTCTTAGGCCTCTCTGGCCAGTTATGCTCTTTGCACATTTACATTCCTAGCCCTGATGACTTCATTCTTATGTCTGTATCTGAAACCTTGGCCTAAGATCCTCTCCAGGCATCTCTTCCTAGAACTCCTTACTCGGAGAGGAAGGGGAAACTCTGAAGACAGTATTCCCTACTCTGATTCAGCCTGTTCCAAGACCACCCCGCTAGCCCTTCCTCTGACCTCATGGTCCATAAAACTACCAGAGTCTTTAGTTTCAAGTTCCTTCAACAATAAGATGACTCTCACATCTGCACAGATCCACACTAACCCTTGAAAAGCATGCCATTCTATGGGGGGAAATAGAATGGGGAATCAACCCCTTCCTTTGGCTTTAGACTCTTGCTAATATCATCATAGTAAATGATTAAAGGCTTACCCTTTCATTTTCGGCTTCTTACTTCAATTGGCTACTCCTACACCTGACAATTCAACTCTCTTACCTCAGCTTAGGTATGACCATGTCATGTTAAGGAGCTTGAGTTTTACCTTATAGCAATGGGGAGATATTGAAGTGTTTTAAGCAGGTATTATGACTGCAGAAAAATAGAAACATTAGACTATAGGGAAGAAATGTCTTAAATGAGGACACAAGAAAGTGGAAAAAAAGTAAGAAAGTTATTGGAATAAACAATATGTAATGAGGGTCTTCAATACTAATTTTTAAATTTCAATTTTTCAGGTTTATCCTATCAAGATATTATTGAAATTTACCTAAAATTGTCTATGATACAAGGTGGGCAATAAATATAAATGAATAAGGGCATGAAAGAAAAGCTCAAGCATACAGCCATTTTGTTCACAACAAAATAATTTCCAAACCATGTGATGTACAAAGTTAATTAAACGTTACATGGAAAAAGTAGACCTAGAATTGGAGAGATCAAAGTACTAAAGCTAAGAGTAGAGATGAAAAAAGAACATAGGAAAGGTCTAACAGATGATCTATCACCTCAGCACAGAAAGGACATACATGTAATCTACTCACATTCCACTCATCTCCCTGAGTCTTGTAATACTGTAAAAGAAATGTGTTTCCTGGCTGGGTAGCCATGTCCCAGCAAAACTTTAAACTATAGAAAGAGGCATGAAGCTATGGTGATCAGCTGGCCATATCTGCGACAGATGACAACAGGTACCAAAAAGAAAACAGAAAAAAGGGACAGAAAATACAAGGAAGGTAATAGGGGACATGTTAACATCTCAAGTAAGATGCTTAGAAATAATTTTCTGAAAGCAACCTTTGAGCAAAGACTTGAAGGAGGTGAAGGTGTCGGTTATGCAGATATCTTAAAGGAAAAGGATTCCCAGCAGGGAAAACAGTAATACAAAGTCCCTCAGGTAGACACACTTGGTGAAACGATGGAACGTAGGAGGCTATTTTGGATATATAAAGAGTAACAGAATTAAGTAGAAATCAGTAGAAATCAAACAGTTTCTAAGAGGGCCAAATCATTTAAGTCTTCATGTTATAACAAGAATTTGACTTGCATTCTCTGTGGAACAAGACATTAGAAGATTATAAGCAAAGAACTGAGACCTGACATGGTTTAACATGGTTTAACGTGATCACTCTAGCTCCTGCAAAAGCCTGGCTGTGAGTGGAAAGGCTGTCCAGTTTATAGGCTTTTACAATAATCCAGGAGAGAGAAGATGATGTCTGGGAACAAATAGCAGCAGTGGAAGTCATAAAAAGTCACTGAATTATGGATATATATTGACGGTTCAGTCAAAAGAATAAGCTAACAAATCATATATGGGATGTGAGAGGAGAGGAAGCAATGATATTACAAGTATTTTGATCTGAGAAAATAAAAGAATAGAACTGACACTGAGATTAAAGAGAATGTGAGAGGACCAGGTTTTAATAAAGAAAGCCTAAAATTTGGTTTTAAACATGTTTTATTCGGGATGCCTATTAGAAATCTGGGGAGAAAAGGGTTAACTATTCACCAAATCCCTTTTCATCTTCTTCTTGGGCATACAACTAGACCATATTTCCCAATCTCCTTTGCAATTAAGTGTGACCATATGACTGAGTTGTAGCCAGTGACCTGCAAGCAGAAGTGATTGAGGCAAACTTCCAAATCCGGCCAATAAAACTTTCCACATACAACTGGCCATGCTCTACCACCTTCCACTGTTTTGATGCAGATGAATGTGGCACTCTTGGAAGCCAAGAACCAAGGATAATGCAGCTATAAGATGAAGGAAATTATCCACCAGAAATATGTTATAAAATTTATATGAAACAGAAATTATGTTCTATTATGGTCAGACACCAACTGGGATTTGGAATCTATCCACTAAAGCAGTTACCACTGCCCAAACCAATACAGATACCCAAGCTGAGATACTCAGTAAATAACTGAATATAAGAGTGTGGAGTTCAAAGGAAAGAACCTGACAGGATATGTAATTTGAGAGACATTGATGAATAGTGTTTAAATAATATAGGTGTGGACTGGCTCAGACTTTCAAGTAAGTGACCAAAGCTGGAGAAGAAAATGGAAAAGTAAAAGTACAAAGAATAAGGCCTGCACCAGCCCAACAATAAAGAGATTGAAAAGACGAGGAAGAACCAGCAAGGAATTCTGAAGAGAGGCCAGTAGTAAGAGGAAAACCTCTTCACTCATCTCATATTAGAGGTAAGAAAAAACCAAGAAAAATACAGTGTCCAAGAAACCAAATGAAAAAAAATGTGTCAAGGAGAAAATAGTAATCAACCATATCAAATGGTACCCAAAAGTCAAGTAAGAAGAAAATTGAGACTTGACTATTGGATTTATTTATTTATTCATTTATGTATTTAAAGACTAGTCAATGACTATTGGATTTAACAACAGTGATGTCTATGGTGGCCTTGAAAAGAACAGCTACAGTATATGGTGGGAAAAGAGCCTGAGTGAAGCAATTTCAAGAGAGAATGGGAGAAGAGAAACTTAGCAAGTAGAAATAAATCTTTCAGTTATTCAACTGTAGTACAGAAGTCACTTATATCGCATACTGGATTTAGTACATTATAAACATTTCGGGGGAAAGCATGAATGCAAATAATCCAGCAAATGGTACTTTATGAATGCCATAGAAGTTTACAGCATAACGAGATTCTAGTAGACTCTGACACATCAGAAGAATACCCTAGATATAGAGAAATATAATTTGAAAATATAAAAAGTCAAAATCACAAAGCCTGCAAACTTCTAAGGGTTCATTCATGTTCAGTTCATTAACATGCAAACGCAAGTTTGGTACATTTTGTCAGCAAGCTTGTCAACTAGGGTTTATACTTCAAATATTGACATTCAACTATCAATATTCAACTTTGAGTAGAATCAAAAGGTTAAGAGAAAGATTAAGAAAAACTGGTTCCTGAAAAAAAATTCATTGATGGGAGCTGAAATAGCTCTAAGAAGCAGCAATACTATGTTAATTTCAAGAACTAAAATACAAACTATCCCAAAAAACCTCATAAAGAAACAAATATGATTTAACAATAAAACACTTAATCTAGACATTTAAAATGAATAATCTAGACATTTAATCTAGACATCTAAAATCCAGACATTTAAAATGAATAACAAATAGCGCCGGCTGGGCGCTGGCCTCACGCCTATAATCCCAGCACTTTGAGAGGCCAAGGCGGGCAGATCACCTGAGGTAAGGAGTTTGAGACCAGCCTGGCCAACATGGGAAATCCCGTCTCTACTAAAAATACAAAAATTAGCAAGGCATGGTGGCTCACGCTTGTAATCCCAGCTACTCCAGAGGCTGAGACAGGAGAATCGCTTGAACCCAAGAGGCGGAGGTTGCAGTGAGCAGAGATCACACCATTGCACTCCAGACTGGGAAACAAGACCAAGACTTCCTCTCAAAAAACAAAAAAAAAAAAAAAAAAGAGAGGGGTGGAGCAAGATGGTCGAATAGGAACAGCTCCAGTCTCCAGCTCCCAGCGCAAGCGACACAGAAGACAGGTGATTTCTGCATTATCAACTGAGGTACTAGGTTCATCTCACTGGGGAGTGCCGGACAATCGGTGCTGGTTGCAGCCCAACCAGCGAGAGCTGAAGCAGGGTGAGGCATCGCCTCACCTGGAAAGCGCAAGGGGGAAGGGAATCCCTTTTCCTAGCCAGGGGAACAGAGACACACAACACCTGGAAAATCGGGTAACTCCCACCCCAATACTGCGCTTTAAGCAAACGGGCACACCAGGAGATTATATCCCAAGCCTGGCCGGGAGGGTCCCACGCCCACGGAGTCTTCCTCATTGCTAGCACAGCAGTCTGCAATCTAACAGCAAGGCAGCAGCGAGGCTGGGGGAGGGGCGCCCGCCATTGCTGAGGCTTAAGTAGGTAAACAAAGCCCTGGGAAGATCAAACTGGGTGGAGCTCACAGCAGCTCAAGGAGGCCTGCCAGTCTCTGTAGACTCCACCTCTGGGGACAGGGCACAGCTAAACAACAACAACAACAACAAAAGCAGCAGAAACCTCTGCAGACGCAAACGACTCTGTCTGACAGCTTTGAAGAGAGCGGTGAATCTCCCAACACGTAGGTTGAGATCTAAGAACGGACAGACTGCCTGCTCAAGTGGGTCCCTGACCCCTGAGTAGCCTAACTGGGAGACATCCTCCACTAGGGGCAGACCGACACCCGACACCTCACACGGTGGAGTACACCCCTGAGAGGAAGCTTCCAAAGCAAGAATCAGACAGGTACACTCGCTGTTCAGCAGTATTCGATCTTCTGCAGCCTCTGCTGCTGACACCCAGGCAAACAGGGTCTGAAGTGGACCTCAAGCAATCTCCAACAGACCTACCGCTAAGGGTCCTGACCGTTAGAAGGAAAACTAACAAACAGGAAGGACACCCACACCAAAAGCCCATCAGTACGTCACCATCATCAAAGACCAGAGGCAGATAAAACCACAAAGATGGGGAAAAAGCAGGGCAGAAAAGCTGGAAATTCAAAAAATAAGAGCGCATCTCCCCCGGCAAAGGAGCGCAGCTCATCGCCAGCAACGGATCAAAGCTGGACGGAGAATGACTTTGACGAGATGAGAGAAGAAGGCTTCACTCCATCAAACTTCTCAGAGCTAAAGGAGGAATTACGTAACCAGCGCAAAGAAACTAAAAATCTTGAAAAAAGAGTGAAAGAATTGATAACCAGAATAATTAATGCAGAGAAGGCCATAAACGAACAGACAGAGATGAAAACCATGACACAAGAAATACGTGGATAAATGCATACAAGCTTCCAGTAAATCACCATCAACTGGAAGAAAGAGTTTAAAGGATGAGGATCAAATGAATGAAATGAAGGAGAAGAGAAACTAAAAGAAAAAGAAGAAAAGAAACAAGCAGCCTGCAAGAAGCGCGCGGGATTATGTAAAAGATCCAAATCTACGCCTGATTGTGTGCCTGAAAGTGAGGGGGAAAATTTTTAACTGCTGGAAAACACCTTCAGGATATCCATCATCCAGGAGAACTCCCTAACCTAGCAGGGCAGGCCACCATTCAAATTCAGGAAATACAGAGTGAACGCCACAAAGATACTCCTCAGAAGAGTAACCCCAAGACACATAATTGCCAGATCTTACCAAAGCTGAAATGAAGGGAAAAAAATCTTACAGCAGCCAGAGAGAAAGGTCAATACCTACAAGGGAAGCCCATCAGACTAACAGGCAGATCTCTCTCGGCAGAAACTCTGCCAGAGGAGTGGGGGGCCACATTCAACATCTTTAAAGAAAAGAATTTTAAACCTGTGAATTTCATATCATCCAGCCAAACTGGGTTTCATAAGTGAAGGAGGAAATAAAATCTACATATACCGCTTAGAGATTTTGTCACCATCAGGCCTGGTTTTGCATTTAGAGACCCTGAAGGAAGGCACTCCAACAGTGGAAAGCAACAACTGCATCAGCCATTGCAAAAAAATACAAATGTAAAAGACTATCGAGGCTAGGAAGAAACTGCATCAACTATCGAGTGAAAATAACCAGTTAATAATTCATAGTCGACAGGATCAAGTTTACACACATAACAATATTAAATTTTAAATGTAAATGGACTAAATGCTCCAACTAAAAAAATGATATAGACTGGCAACTGATAAAGAGTCAAGACCCCATCAGTTCATTGCATTCAGAGACTCCATCTCTACATGCAGAGACATATAGGCTCGAAATAAAGGGATGATAGAAGATTTTACCTGCCAAATGGAGAAATGTGCTAGGTTGCAATCCTAGTCTCTGATAAAACAGACTTTTAAACTACCCAAAGATCAAAAAGAGATAAAGAAGGCCACATAATGGTAAAGAGGATCAATTCACAGGAAGAGCCAATTATCCTAAATATATATGCACCCAATACAGGAGCACCTAGATTCATAAAAGTCCTTAGAGGACTTACAAAGAGATTCTTAGACTCCCATACAACAATAATGGGAGACTCTGAACACCCCACCGTCAACATTAGACAGACTGTCCAGACAGCAATAAGGATATCCAGGAATAGAATCCTATCCTGCAGTGCCAGTGACCTATTGTGACATCTAAGCAGAACTCCACTCCAAATCAAATGAATATACATTCTTCCTCAGCACTACATCATAATTTATTCCAAAACGACTAATCAAAATGCAAAGCACTCCCTCAGCAAATGTACAAGAACAGAAATTATAAATAAACTGTCCCCTGTGACCAGCAACTGAACTCATGACTAAGAAACTCAATCAAACCGGCCAACTACATGGAAACTGAATAACTGGGTTCCTGAATGACTACTGGGTACATAACGAAATGACAAGCAGAAATAAAGATGTTCTTTGAAACCAATGAGGAAATAAAGATACAACATACCAGAATCTCTGGGACACATTTGAAGTTAAAGTGTAGAGGGAAATTTATAGCACTAAATGCCCACAAGAAGAGAAAGCCGGAAAGATCTAAAATCGATACCTAACATCACAATTAAAAAGAACTAGGAGAGAAGTGCATAACATATCCAAAAAGCTAGCAGGAAGGCAAGAAATAATCTAAGATCAGAGCAGAACTGAAGGAGATGAGACATTGAAAACCTCCAAAATCAATGAATCCAGGAGCTACTTTTGAAAAGATCAACAAAATTGATAGACTAGCAAGATCTAATAAAGAAGAAAAGAGAGAAGAGCCAAATAGACGTAATAAAAACTGAGATAAAGGGATATCACCACCACCCCACAGAAATACAAACTACCATCAGAGAATACTATAAACACCTCTATAAAATAAACTAGAAAACTGGCGAAGAAATGGATACTCTGACACTCCTTACATCTCCAAGATCAAACCAGGAAGAAGTTGAATCCCTGAACAGACCAATAGCAGGCTCTGAAATTGAGGCAATAATTAATAGCCTACCAATGAAAAAAAGTCCAGGACCAGATGGATTCACAGCTGAATTCTACCAGAGGTACAAGGAGGAGCTGGTACCATTCCTTCTGAAACTATTCCAATCAATAGAAAAAGAGGGAATCCTCCCTAACTCATTTTATGAGGCCAACATCATCCTGATACCAAAGCCTGGCAGAGACACAACAAAATAAGAGAATTTTACACCAATATCCCTGATGAACATCGATGCAAAAATCCTCAATAAAATACTGGCAAACAGGATTCAGCAGCACATCAAAAAGCTTATCCACCATGATCAAGTGGGCTTCATCCCTGGGATGCAAGGCTGGTTCAACATACGCAAATCAATAAAGGTAATCCAGCATATACACAGAACCAAAGACAAAAACCACATGATTATCTCAATAGATGCAGAAAAGGCCTTTGACAAAATTCAACAGCCCTTCATGCTAAAAACGCTCAATAAATTCGGTATTGATGGAACGTATGTCAAAATCATAAGAGCTATTTATGACAAACTCACAGCCAATATCATACTGAATGGGCAAAAACTGGAAGCATTCCCTTTGAAAACTGGCACAAGACAGGGATGCCCTCTCTCACCACTCCTATTCAACATAGTGTTGGAAGTTCTTTTTTTTTTTTTTTTTTCCTGTAATAATTGCCAGTTTATTCCTCTGGCTAAGAGATCCAGAGGTAATTTGAGGTTTACATTTCTTTTTTATTATTCTTTCATCAAGAGTTTAGGTGCCCCCATTGCCCTCATAAGCTGGTTGCAAATTATTTGACTCTTTCTTGTAAAAAAAATCCTTAATTCTTTTTGTGTGTGAGACACGTGTTCATTAAAAAGCACATATAATATAAACAAAAAGAATAAAAAGAAGAAAACAAATAAAATTTCACACCACACAGAAATAAGCTTGGTTAAGTTTTTGATATATGTTATATGGATGTATGTATACACACACGCACACACACAAAGTTTGGAATTTTATCCTATATATGTGAGCTGATATTAAATATGCTGCTTTGCCATAACCTGTTACGTTTTACTTTACAACATGGAATGAACACATTCCCATGCAAATGTGTGAAAGTTTCCAATTGAAAAATAGACCTGGAAAATGGGTCAAAATCCAAAATCCAATGAGATGCTGGTACCAAGGAAACTATCTAAAACAAAATTTCATCAGATTATTAAAAGTAAAATGGAGGTCAAAGATACATCAGAAAATGCTAACAGAAAGAAAGCTGGGGCCAGATTTTAATATTAGGCAAAAATGAATTCAAGGCCTAAAGCACACAGGATAAGGACGGCTGTGTGAATGTCTTTGCTTCCAATGCATCATCACAAACTTGTTTCTTACTCTTCTTATCTCTTCCCTAAGCCTTTCAAGCTCATCTACTCCTCTTATCATTTCTTCAGGGTTCAAATGCCTAACGGGTGTGTCCTCTTTAAATCCCTGGCCAGGTTGATTCGGCTCTCCTCTGGGGTTTCCTTCTGCCTCCTGGCTTATACCTTCCTCGGAAGGTTGAGGATTTCCTTCTGCCTCCTGTGGTACATCCTCCAAAGGGCGATCTTCCTCGGTCTTTGGCATGTTCTGTGGTTTTCCCTCATTTTCTTCACAAGACTTTTGCATATTGAGTATTTTTAATTTCCTTTTTGAATAAATTAATCCTGCAGGGATTCAGGGGATTTTCCTCTCTCTTCTCTCACCTCGATTTGTGTCGTGCCCAAAAAACCAAATATCCTGAAAGGATCTTGGGCACTTTTCTCCTTCTCCAGCAATAGGGAGCTGCTACAGGGAAACAGGCCCTGGACTATAAGGACTTCTGCACACGTCGACTCCTCAGTGTTGGAAGTTCTGGCTAGGGTAATCAGGCAAGAGAAAGAAATCAAGGGTATTCAGTTAGGAAAAGAAGAAGTCAAATTGTCCCTCTTTGCAGATGACATGATTGTATATTTAGAAAACCCCATTGTCTCAGCCCAAAATCTCCTTAAACTGATAAGCACCTTCAGCAAAGTCTCAGGATACAAAACTAATGTGCAAAAATCACAAGCATTCTTATATACCAGTAACAGACAAACAGAGAGCCAAATCATGAATGAACTGCCATTCACAATTGCTTCAAAGAGAATAAGCCACCTAGGAATCCAACTTACAAAGAATGTAAAAGGACTTCTTCAAGAGGAACTACAAACCACTGCTCAGTGAAATAAAGAGGACATAAACAAAATGGAAGAACATACCATGCTCATGGATAGGAAAGAATCAATATCGTGAAAATGGCCATACTGCCCAAGGTAATTTATAGATTCAATGCCATCCCCATCAAGCTACCAATGAGTTTCTTCACAGAATTGGAAAAAACTGCTTTAAAGTTCATATGGAACCAAAAAAGACCCCACATTGCCAAGACAATTCTAAGCCAAAAGAACAAAGCTGGAGGGCATCAGCTACCTGACAAACTATACTACAGTTACAAGGCTACAGTAGCAAAACAGCATGGTACTGGTACCAAAACAGAGATAGACCAATGGAACAAGACAGAGTCCTCAGAAATAATACCACACATCTATAGCCATCCTGATCTTTGACAAACCTAAGAAAAACAAAGAAATGGGAAAGGATTCCTATTTAATAAATGGTGCTGGGAAAATTGGCTAGCCATAAGTAGAAAGCTGAAACTGGATCCTTTCCTTACTCCTTGTATGAAAATTAATTCCAGATAGATTACAGACTTAAATGTTAGACCTAATACCATAAAAACCCTAGAAGAAAACCTAGGTAATACCATTCAGGACATAGGCATGGGCAAGGACTTCATGTCTAAAACACCAAAAGCAACAACAACAAAGCCAAAATTGACAAATGGGATCTAATTAAACTAAAGAGCTTCTGCACAGCAAAGAAACTACCATCAGAGTAAACAGAAACCTACAGAATGGGAGAAAAGAATTTTTGCAATCTATCATCGACAAAAGCACTAATATCCAGAACCACCACAAAAAAAGAACTCAAACAAATTTACAAGAAAAAAACAAAACAAACAACCCCATCAAAAAGTGGGCAAAGGATATGAACAGACATTTCTCAAAAGAGGACATTCATACAGCCAACAGACACATGAAAAAGTGCTCATCATCACTGGCCATCAGAGAAATGCAAGTCAAAACCACAATGAGATACCACCTCACACCACTTAGAATGGCAATCATTAAAAAGTCAGTAAACAACAGGTGCTGGAGAGGATGTGGAGAAATAGGGACACTTTTACACTGTTGGTGGGATTGTAAACTAGCTCAACCATTATGGAAAACAGTATGGCGATTCCTCAAGGATCTAGAACTAGAAGTACCATATGACCCAGCCATCCCATTACTGAGTATATACCCAAAGGATTATAAATCATGCTGCTATAAAGACACATGCACATTTATGTTTATTGCGGCACTATTCACAATAGCAAAGACTTGGAATCAACCCAAATGCCCATCAGTGACAGGCTGCATTAAGAAAATGTGGCACATATACACCATGGAATACTACGCAGCCATAAAAAAGGATGAGTTTGTGTCCTTTGTAGGGACATGGATGCAGCTGGAAACCATCATTCTCAGCAAACTATCACAAGAACAGAAAACCAAACACCGCATGTTCTCACTCATAGGTGGGAACTGAACAATGAGATCACTTGGACTCGGGAAGGGGAACATCACACACCGGGGCCTATCATGGGGAGGGGGGAGGGGGGAGGGATTGCATTGGGAGTTATACCTGATGTAAATGACGAGTTGATGGGTGCTAATGAGTTGATGGGTGCAGCACACCAACATGGCACAAGTATACATATGTAACAAACCTGCACGTTATGCACATGTACCCTAGAACTTAAAGTATAACAAAAAATAATAATAAATAAATAATTAAAAAAAATAACCAGCACTATCAATTCAAACAACTTAATGTCTATGTCAGAGCTTTCCTATGTTCTGCCTGAGGCACACAGAAGCCATATAGGCTACACATCCATTTTCTTTTACAAGTTCATTGCTATAGCCACTAAACTTTGTCTCTTAATCATAAAGACACATTAAAATGCACTGTTCCCGCCGAGCACGGTGGCTCATGACTGAAATCCCAGCACTTTGGGAGGCCAAGGTGGGCAGATTGCTTAAGCCTAGGAGTTCAAGGCAATATGGCAAAACCCCATCTCTACAAACACAAAAAGCCAAGCGAGATGGTGCAAGCCTGTAGTCCCAGCCACTCAGGAGGCTGAGGTGGGAGGATCGATTGAGCCTGGGGAGGTTGAGGCTGCAGTGAGGCATGATCATCCTACTGCACATCCAGCCTAGGTGACAGAGCAAGATCCTGTCTTCCAGAAAAAAAAAAAAGACTGTTAGATTCTGATAGTTTCTATTCTTGCCTTATAATCACACAGTATAATCAGCTTCTGCAAATTACTATTGTAAAAAGTTTACTTTTCATTATTCTACTTCATTCATTTAGTTACACGTGCTCAGCTAGGGATATAGCATGGGGGAAAAAAAAAGCAAACAAAGACCTTGTTATCTATCACTTACACTCTTGTCTATCTGAAAGACTCTCTGTCCCAAAAAGGATCTTGCATAGAAAAAAGTCATCTTTCAGTAAATGAGGATTATGTAAGCTAACAAAAGCATAAATGAAATATAAAAATATTACAAAGGGTTCATGAGATTCCCTCAACTTCATTTACATTACGAAACAGCAAAATTAAGTTATTTGAGTTGTAGCTCTTCTCTGTCAACTCCTAATCTTTGGGAACCTGGAATAGTTTTTTGTTGTTTTGTTTTTTAAGTTAAAAAAGCATAAAGCCCTAAGTTTAGAAACAATTTATATAAAAAATTAGTTGTACCCTCTTAAGAACAGACCAATATTTTCAGTGCTAATCTCCTCAAACAGCAATAAACTATGTTATGTCCTAGTCAGTTTATTAGTTTTACTGCAAATATATGACAAGTAAGCTTTCTGGTTTGCTATAGCATTTTCTTTAGCTACAGAAATGTTAAAAATGCTGTTTATTTTAATTATGTAGTAAATTCACAATAAACATTACATATACATATATTATGTATATGTGTGGATGTGTGTGTGTGTGTGTATATATATATATATGCACACATATATATATCCTAAGTCAGCAGTTTACATCAAAAGACAAATATGCACTTAAGTCTACTAAAAGAAATAATCATATTAGAGAGAAAGAACACTAAGAATAACCTCTATATTTTAATCTGCTGGAAAAACAAATGCAGCCATACCTGGAAAAAGATGCATTAAGTTTTAAAAACAAAGTCATTATTTCTAAGTTTTATAAGGTTATTATCAATGCAAGTTTAAAAAGAAAATAAAATCCCAAGAGGTACATGTTTAAATACCTTATGGTTTCATTTTACACTTCTCATATCAGGATGAAGTCTTAAAAGTAATTCAAAAGGAAAATCAAAGTATTTTGCCCAGAAGATAGAGTCCATATGTTCTTCAATGTGGAAATCCATTGGGAAAAAGGCTTGAGTTTTTAAAAACTGAATTTTGACAATTGGAAGCTGATGTGGCTTTTTTTTTCCCTCTCCATGAAGATTTGAGTCATTCTCAGGGGCAATGAAATAGACCTTTATCAAGTATTGGAAAGCTTAACACCTGTTTAACTCCAAATTACTTAGAAAACATTTAGTGAGTCTTCAGAATCTGACAGTAAGAGTTGTTATAAACACTTTTCCTAACAGTAAGATGTTTTTTAAGTTTAGCAAAAAGGCAATATCTACATATTTAAGTCTGTTTGTATTTCATATTCTACAGATATCAACCCTCTTGTAATAGTCTATTATTACTATACAGATTCATATACAATTTTGTTTTTCCTATTGGTAAGATTATAAGTAGTCTGTAATTAACTAACTAGTTGAATATCCTTTATACCACAACTGAGGGCAGAGTCTGGTTCTTCCCCACTGTTTGTATGAATCCCAAGCTTCTAGCACAATAAGAAGCAACTAGTATGCACTTAAAAAATAAAGCCCATCAAAATGATAAATATGTACCCTACTCTAACCATTCTTTCGCAGATCTAAAATGAAGCTGACATATTCAATGTTAAAATGAGTTTGCTCTCAAAATCAAGGTAGAAAATAGATTGGAGTTCTTACAGAAGCCTCAGTTTTACACAACATAGCACAAATTGGATAACTTGTGCTCTACTACTAATGCACACAATTCCTAATTCACTGTAATTTAACTACAAAAAATTATTGTATTCCTATTATGTAAAAAGAAATTTGATAAACTACACTGACATTTAAATACCTAGAATAAAAACATTTAAGGTTTCACTAATGGATCAAAAATTACATCACAGTTAAAGTAACTATGATAGTGTATTTTATAAAAACACACATTTCTCAAAACATATACAAATGGCCAACAAACATATGAAAAAATGCTCAACAACACTAATCATCAGAGAAATGTAAATTAAAACCACAGTGAGATACCATCCTACATCCGCAAGAATGGCCATTATTAAAAAGTCAAAAAACAATAGACGTTGGCGTGGATGTGGTGAAAAGGGAATGCATATACTCTGCTGGTGGGAATGTAAATTAGCACAATTTCTATGGAAAACTGGAGATTTCTTAAAGAATTAAAAGTAGGTCTACCATTCGATCAAGCAATCACACTACTGGGTATCTGTCTGAAGGGAAATAAGTCATTACATCAAAAAGGCATCTGCAAGCATACGTTTATTGCAGCACAACTCACAACTGCAAAGATATGGAATCAACCTAAGGGCCCATCGAACAATGAATGGATAAAGAAAATGTGGCACGTATACAACATGGAATACTCCTCAGCCATAAAAAAGAATGAAATAATGTATTTTGCAACAACTTGGATGGAGGTGTAGGCCATTATTCTAAGAGAAGTAACTGAGGAATGGAAAACCGAATACCACATATTCTCACTTATAAGTGGGAGCTAAGCTACGAGTACGCAAGGCCATACAGAGTGATATAATGGACTATGGGGACTCAGAAGGGGTAGGGCCAGTGGGGAGGCAAGGAATAACAACCTACATACTGGGTACAATGTACACTACTTGGGTGACTAGTGCACTAAAATCTCAGACTTCGCCTCTATACAATTAATTCATGTAACCACTTGTATTCCAAAAGTGGTTGAAATTAAAAAAAAAATTTAAAGCCACATATTTGTTTTGAAATTTTTTCAGAGAAATTTAATTGTATTCTGCTGTTCAATAAAAAGTGTTCAACAGCAATCTCTTATGTTCTGGCTCCTTCGCCTCCAACTTCTTTCCTTTCTCTGGAAAAAAAATGCAATAAAATAAAGGATAGAGTGCAAAAGATTTTTTAATAAGAACTCTCAGTAAAAGCAATTGCATGAAAATGGAAATTACTGGCACTAAGTGGTCTCCAAACATCTGTTTTGAAAGATATTTTTTATAATGATTCAAATGCTCTTTTTATACCTGATCTCCCTTATCATTTAAGCTAATTTTTTAACGTTTATAAGTTGCATTTTAAAAAACTGAGGGCTTCCTATGTTTCTTTATTCCTCAACAAATGTTTGTATATTATAAGTTGTGCTCTCATATATACTTT
This sequence comes from Papio anubis, assembly GCF_008728515.1. NCBI lineage: Eukaryota > Metazoa > Chordata > Mammalia > Primates > Cercopithecidae > Papio > Papio anubis. The sequence continues at coordinate 38,768,635 of NC_044978.1, read as the reverse complement.
TTAAAAAGTTTAATTATGTCACTATGTAATAGTACTATAAAAGCAACACAGTATGTGAAAAACAGCACTAGATGGAAAGAAGTGTTATCTCGATTCTAGTTCTGACTTCACAATATCTTTTGGATCTTTAGCAAACTCATATAACCTACTTGGGCCTCAGTCTCCTTTTCAATAAAATAAACGGGCTGAATTAAATAATCTTTACCTCCCTAACACCTTAAAAGTACTACCATTTTGATATACTACTTAAAAAATACATTTCATTCTTAGTTATACTCCATACACTTGCCTCTGTGTTCAAAATCATTACTTCCAGTTCCTCAGAAATCTCAAAAAATACTGCTGAAGGAAATGGAATTAATTTTTACTTTCCTATTATATATTTCACTTGAGAGTAAGGAGGACAGAAGGCAATAAAATACAACTGTTTGTGCAGTTGTGTGATGTCTTAGCTTGTACTGAGGGCAATGCTGTATGCACGCTTTTGATCAATGTAAAGAAGGTCTAGCATAGATAAACTTCCCTACAGGGAAACCAAAACAGTTGGATTGATTCTTTCTTTCTCCTTGCCACCCAAAACTGTGGGACATACTAGAGATAAAGAAGTAAGGGGAAATTAAACTTTCATAAGCATACAGGAAAGCAAGCAGCAGCATGTTTTTCTTTACCCTGTTGAATGTCATGGGCTAGAAGGACACTGAAGTTGTGAAGGAAGGGAGGTAACATGTTTAAGAAACTCAATACCTAGTTTTATAATGCAATGGCCTGTTTAGAATATTTAAGCTAAAGATATGGACATGAGATGTACTGAGCACATGAAAATAAGTAAACCACTGAAAAAGCAGAAACTATGAGGAATTTCTAAAAGATAGATCATGAGTAATTCCAGCACTTTGGGAGGCTGAGGCAGAAGGATCGCTTGAGCCCAGAAGGTCAAGACTAGCCAGCCTAGGCAATATAACAAGGTCCCATCTCTACAAAAGTTATAAAAAGTAGCCACAATGGTGGCACATGCTTATAGTCCCAGTTACTTGAGAGGCTAAAGCAGGAGGATCACTTGTGCCCAGGAGTTCAATGCTGCAGTGAGCTATAATTGTACCACTGCACACCAGCCTGAGCAACAGAGAAAGACCCTGTCTATAAAAAATAAACCTAGTAGGATCAAACTGAAAGGTAAAATTCCAGACACATGCAGAAGATAAGTAAGTACTCTTCCAGGGGAAACTGTGGGAGCTTCAGCCTAAAGGCAACAGAGGCAAACAGTGGGTGAAAACAACGGTCACCTAAGACAATCTTAAGGCTGATTTCCTCTCTCCCCTCCCCTTACTTCTGCTTGGCTGCAAGCAAAATTGCTCACTCTTGGCTAAAGGCATATGTACTCTTGGGTTAGAAGAAGGGCAGATTCCTAGCTAGCTATTGATGACCAAAAAGAATAGGAAGCACTGACGGTAGAAGAACATTACTGACAAATCTTTCCTGGCAGTACATTCAAACCTTGCCCCACCAGGGCATTCTGACAGAAAATTTGTATTGCAAATAACTCCTTTTGACTTAGTGATTTCACTTCTAGGTATGTATCCTAACAGAAATGCTCACACATATTCATTCAGAAAGATGAATCTGACAGGATTGCAGCACTTCTAAATAAGGAAATATTAGAAACCAGCTAAATGCCCACCAGTAGAAAAGCTCAAATAAACTATAGTATTTTCATAGTATTAAATATTATATACCTGTTAAAAAAGAATGAGGTCGATATACATAAAATAGCATTGAATATAAGAAAAAAGTTAGTAGCTAATATACTATATACAGCATGGCCACATTTATATTTTAAAAATAGTAGGTGTTTATAAATACAAAAGAGGAAACCAGAAGACTATACATCAAACTATTTACCTCCTCAGGACTAGGAGACTTTCTGGGTAGGGATAAGTAGTAAAGGGAATTTTCACATAATAATTTAATATTTCACAATGAGAATGCATTTCTCTATACCCCTCACACTTGAAAAAGAAAAAAAAAATTTTTGCCAGTTTGAATCTTGAATTGAGAAGAATGTTCCCCACCTAGACAAGAAAATTTTATACAATTTATATATCAAAAATTTTAAAATAATATCCATAGCACTCTATTAACTTCAGTATGTTATAGATAACTGAACTACCCTCTACCACAACACACACATACCAAAAAGGTACAAACTATATGAACAGATTACATTATTGTTTTTATTTTGTAAACATATTCAAGTAAAATGTTTTTAAAATCTGTTTCTTTTTAAAATTTAAATGTCATTCATGCAAATACTTATTTTGTGACAGCTATGAACTAACTGAATTCTCATGGTTTCCTGGAATAATAAAGCCAAGAAATATACATGTTTGAAACCCTGACTGTTGCTCAAACACTTTGAATTCAGAATATGAAAACGCAGTCATTCGCTGCCTTTCCTCTGTATAACAAGGCCAAACCCTACTTCCCTATCAAAAAAAAAAAAAAAAAGAAACCCAAAAAAGCCAACGCAAGGCAAAAAAATGAGAGACTCTATCTCTAAAAAAAAAAAAAAAAAAAAAAAAAAAATCCCCACAAACACAAACACTATTCCCTTTTCACTCATACAAGGGCCTAAGTGTTTCCCTTCTCTAAGTTCTGCTTTCTCCTGTCAGAATTCTATTCTCTCCCTTGTCACCATATGAACAGGAAAAACATATCAAACCTAAAGTTATCCAAAGAGAAGAAAAATTTCTACCACGATCTTGAACAACAAATGTGTTTTTAAACACTGTTTAGTAGAATTTTATACTAGTGTTTATACATGTTTATAAACTATACATATTTATACAACTAATGTATATATAAAACTAAATTTTAATTAAAGCTAGATAAAGGAATTAAAAATGTCAGATCCACAAAAAAGCATGTGATATAAAGTGCACGTTTACTCAATTTTGCCACTTCACATTGTATACATATTTCAAAACATTATATTGTATATAAATATGTACAACTTTTGTCAATTAAAAGTAATTAAGGTTTTTAAAATGTCAAACACATTTTTAAAATTACAAGTTTTTAGATAACAAAGAAAAAAGACAATACTTCAAACAGATGATCCTGAAGTGATTTTCAGAAAGAAACACTATTTTATATTGGATTGCTTGGCTTTTTACTACCTATTTCTAAGAGCTCTTTGTAGTCAAGGAAAATAACTAGAAAATAGGTTTTTGGAACACACAAATTGAAAAATGCATGTTAATACTTTAGAGCAATTACCAGGAGTAGGAGATAGTGGGTAAGAAGCGCTATGTCAAGTACGGAATGTGTCGAAATCTCCAGAAGAGCTTTTCTAACTATAAAGGCCACTTGATCCCCCACAATCACCTTTTGAAATCTACTACAACCAAATTTACCAAGAGATACATATCATACAAGTGACCAGTGTGGAGGTAGTGTGAACGCCAACTACTGCTTTTAGACTACAGGTGACAGATAAAATAAAGCCACATCTTCAAAGCTTTTTCAAGGAGTAGGCAGAATTATATTTTATCTCAAATGAGATAAAAGTAACATTTTTAGACTAGCATAAAATCTCCAAGTTATCTAAAATTATTTGTAAAATATTACATGCAGCTATGCTCAATATCTTAATATAACTTTAAAACCTGCCCCACTGATCACAAACAATCTTGGGTTTCACAGAAAGAGATATTATAATTTAATGCAGTGGCTCTCAATCTTGCATGAGCATTAGATTTACCTGGGCAACTTTATAAAAATACTCATGCCCAATCAGTATTTCTTGGGATGGGATCCTGGTACCAACTTTTTTTTTTTTTTTTTGAGACAGACTTTCGCTCTTTGTTGCCCAGGCTGGAGTGCAGTAGCACGAGCTCAGCTCACTGCAACCTCCGTCTCCCGGGTTAAAGTGATTCCCCTGTCTCAGCCTGCCAAGTAGCTGGGATTACAGGTACCCACTACCATGCCTGGCTAATTTTTGTATTTTTAGTAGAGATGGGGTTTCACCATGTTGGCCAGGCTGGTCTTGAACTCCTGACCTCAGGTGATCCGCCTGCCTCACCCTGCCAAAGTGCTGGGATTACAGGTGTGAGCTACAATGCCTGGCCGGATATATATATATATATATTTTGGAAGCTTTCCATGAGATTCTAATGTCTAGCCAGGATGAAAAAACAATTGGATTAATCAAATGAACTGCCCTGAATGTTATATATTCATCTTTGATTTTTCTATGCTCCTGAGCAGCTGTGGAAACTTGGGTGTTTAACACAATATTCTGAGTCTTAATTCTCTCACTCTGTAGTATGAACTGACCTGGCTTAATATGATGACCAGGGATCCTCTTGGCTTTAAAGTTGTTTGATTAGACCATTCAAAACTGGCACATACATTTAACATATAAAAAGTGCTTCAAAAAAAAGTTAAACCTCATAACGTATACATTAAAATTTTACAGTTAAGATTTTCCACATTTACAAGTCCCATGTGCGGAACCATATTTACAAAAATATGTGTTAATAGCTTGTTCTTAAGATACAGTTACTATGTGTTTGTCAATGAAAACCTTAATTACTATGAAATCCTATCCTTCACTGAAAAATCTGAAGTCATCCTCATACTCTAAGGGAACATTTTCAGTATCACATACCATTAAGAGTTATTCTTTGCGGTAACATATATCAAAAAAAGAAAAAAAAAGAAGAGACTGTAGTTTTTATGGAAAGGGTTTTTATCAAAACCAACAACTAATTTACAGGAAAAAAAAATGGCACTAGACTTTAGAAATTAAATACATATGTAAAGAAGTATTCATTTAAAAAGCCATTTTTAACAAATTAAGATTTCACTGCCACATATTAGGTAAGATTTAAATTGCTTCTGTTTAAACACTTGGAAATGGGATTACCATTAGAAGAACAAAAAAACCTTAACTCTGTATCAAAAACTTTAATTAAAGCCATATAACTTGTGATTAATATACTTACATTTGCTCAAATTGAAAGACAATACTACATTATTTTTTAAAAGATAATTTTTTTTTTTTTTTTTTTTTTTTGAGATGGAGTCTCGCTCTGTCGCCCAGGCTGGAGTGCAGTGGCCTGATCTCAGCTCACTGCAAGCTCCGCCTCCCGGGTTTATGCCATTCTCCTGCCTCAGCCTCCCGAGTAGCTGGGACTACAGGCGCCCGCCACCTCGCCCGGCTAGTTTTTTGTATTTTTTAGTAGAGACGGGGTTTCACCGTGTTAGCCAGGATGGTCTCGATCTCCTGACCTCGTGATCCGCCCGTCTCGGCCTCCCAAAGTGCTGGGATTACAGGCTTGAGCCACCGCGCCCGGCCAAGATAATATTTTTTTAAAACAATAGCTCATTTCTTCTAAAATAATACATACATCAAGATGGCAACATTTATGTTAATGTAAAATAATCACCTTTCATTTATCAGAACATATTAACAAGGGCAAAATTTTCAGTCATATAGTTTTGTAAAACAAAATGTAAGTTTATGCTCATCACCTCATATTAGCCTTAGGAAAACAAATCTGAAAAAAAATTAAAGCATATTTTAAAGCTAGATACAAGTCATTCTGGGCTGCTCAGTATTCCTGGTCATATTTCAACAGAACACAAAATAAGAGCCTGACTGTGTGCTTAAAATTAATAAGTATACAAATAATAAAACTTCAATATAATATTCTAAGGTACTTGGACAAAAAAATTCTGAAATAAATGACATATAACAAGGCTTAACTTACTTCTATTTTTATGGTATAAATGTTAAATCATTCCTAATAGAAACACAAGGGTAGTTAATCTTGAAAATATTTTCTATAGAACATCATTTGAATTTTGAATTATTTTCAAACATGACTTTAAAATTAAGGTCAAAATTAGCAATCCAAAAATACTGTAATTAAAAGAAAGCAAATTCCCAAAATTAAATAGAAAGTATATCCAGCCCTCATAAGACATATGAAATATTTACATAATAATATGTAAGATATATTTCTTGTTGCAATAAATTATGAGAGGTTGGAATAAGTCTTGATGCAAAATGATATTTACCAATTCTTTTTAAAATACTGCAGTTCTTACATTCCTTTTACGTTTCCAAATCATAATACTACTTAATAGATGTAAAAATATAAAGTATTAGAATGTCTTTTTTGCCCTAATATTTAGGAAGAAAAGAGAATTCCAAAGAATAAAACATTCAGTTAAAAATATGTTTCCTCTTCTACTTCGACCCTCTTTGAAGTCAACCTTTCAAGGTCCAATATCAGATGGAATGCAGTAGTAAAGATTTTATGACACTATACTAAATTTTTATTATTTCATTGAGAAAAATTGTAATAATAAAAAGGATTAAGATCTATTTCCTTTTTCACCATGTTAAGCTTTTAAGCTATTTTTTACTTTCATCAATTCCAATATACCATAAATCAAAAGTATTCTTCTTTTAATCCCAACAGTTGACAAAATAATGCATTTTACACGTGAATATGCTCAAGGAAAAAAAAATTAACATTCTTTATCATTTCCCAACAGAGACAGTTAATACTCTACAGCCACATTAATAGAATCTTTCTGCCATTGTAGAAAGTTTGATAGCACTCCTATTTCAATGTCTGAATTTTTCTCCTTTTTTTGACAAAGACAAATGATTGCCATCAATCAAGATCCAATCAGGTATACAGAGAGTCAGGCAAATGCATCACTCTTTACTGGTTTTCTTGTTATTTGAGCAGGCTTTGCTCTATATTATTTTATAGAATGATCAAAAAACCAGCCATAAGATACATCATTCACACCCACTGTAAAATTAACTTTCATGAATAATGAGTTTTAAGCCTCAGATAATGTATATGTTATACCAAGGATATTACTGAGTTCATTCCTGGCTAGAGATTATGTAAATGATACTATATGACCTTTATCATTACAACAGGACATGCAAAACGCATAATATTTCATACATCATTTTAAAGCAAGTCAGTTTCTAAAGGAAAAATTGTCACTTACAATTGAAGTGTTGAAGTTTTGAAAGAAAGAAGTATCTCTGAACATTGAGTCCTTCTTTTAACCTGTTACTTCCATTGAACATAAGGCAATAAAACCTACTAGTTCAAAAAGATGTACTTGATTTCTATATTTCTTTGTTGAGCTACTGTTAACATCATTTCAAAAACTCATATCATGTTGGCTAATCAACACTAAGTTTAAAATGGATTACAAGTATTAATATACACTTCTAAGTCATTCCTCTCAAAATTTTTGCTGTTATTTTTGAGGAAGGGTCTCTGTCACCCAAGCTTGGCTGTAGTGGCTTGATGACAGCTCAGTGCAGCTGCAAACTCTTGGGCTCAAATGATCCTCTTGCCTCATCCCCCAGGCAACTGGGACTACAGGTCAATGTCACCATAGCTGTTTTGTTTTTGTTTTTGTTTTTTTGTAGAGACCAGGTCTCACTACATTGCCCAGGCTGGTCTCAAACTCCTGGTCTCAAGCAATCCTCCTGCCTCAGCCTCCCAAAGTGCTGAGATTACAGGTGTGATCCACTGCATCCAGTCTCAAAATGTCAATGTAATGGGTTAAGGAAGTAAAGGAAAACATTCCAATACTGTTTCTTTAGAACTATATTCTGCCAATCTTAAAATACTAAAAATATAAGTACAAACTACAATGGCCCACCAATTATAAAATAGCTCCTTTTTTAAAAGGTATAGGTCAGACACGGTGGCTCATGCCTGTAATCCCAGCACTTTGGGAGGCCGAAGCAGGTGGATCATTTGAGGTCAGGAGTTTGAGACCAGCCTGGTCAACATGGTGAAACCCCATCTCAACTAAAAATACAAAACTTAGCAGGGTGTGGTGGCATATGCCTGTAGTCCCAGCTACTTGGGAGGCTGAGGCAGGAAGATCACTTCAACCCAGGAGGCGAAGGTTGCAGTGAGCCAAGGTCACACCATTGTACTACAGCCTGGGTGATAAACAGAGCAAGACTCTGCGTAAACAAAATAAAAAAATAAAAAGGTATATAAAGAAATACATATTGCAAGTCCGGCGTGGTGGCTCACGCCTGTAATCTCAGCACTTTGGGAGGCTGAGGCGGGTGGATTGCCTGAAGTCAGGAGTTCGACACCAGCCTGGTCAACATGATGAAACCCCATCTCTACTAAAAATACAAAAAGTTAGCCAGGCATGGTGGTGGGCACCTGTAATCCCAGCTACTTGTGAGGCTGAGGCAGGAGAATCGCTTGAACCCGGGAGGTGGAGGATGCAGTAGCCAAGGCCACAGCATTGCACTGCAGCCAGGGCAACAATAGCAAAACTCAGTCTCGAAAAACAACAACAACAACAAGAAAAACATAAAGCAAACCCAGCTCCCTTCTGTTGTAATTCCACCCTCATCATGTTGACACAGTTATCGACAGAATCATCCAAGCACAAAGCCTGTATATCATCTTTGAACCTTCCCTTTCCCTAAGCTTCTTACAATGAACTTCCAATTGTTTTTTCCTAAATAATTTTCGATCCATGCCCACTACCACAGTTCTGCCATATCTCATGCCTAGTCTACTACTATTGTAACACCTTTCTATGGTCTCACTATTAGCAATGTTTTTCTTCTTCAAATCTATAATCAAAAAGAACTACCAGAATGATCTATCCTAAAAAGATCTGTTGACATCAATAGTTTACTCCACAAATTTCAATAGCACTACACCCCTTACAGCAGCGATGCCCAAAGGAGATACATAACATAACTCATTTGGATGTTGGAAGATAATTGCAGAGAAAAAAGTCAAAAATTGAGGTTTATTAATATTTAATATATAGTCTAATTCTGGCATCTTTATTCAGTCTGAATGTCAGTAATCATGTAATATGTGATATGCAACTTCCACATATTAACACATACTGGAGTTTACTTATGCCTACTTAAACAGGTTTACGGATTACACTATTTTAAATAAATAGAGTATTTAGAATACTTTGCAGTAAGATAAAAAGTGACCAGAAATTACCTAATAATGGTTGAACAGTATGATAATACTCAATTATCTTAAAAAAAAACAATCATTCCAAATTTGCTAAACTTTCTGTGGCAGTGTACTGCAACATGCTCTGAAACAGCTATTTGAAAATGAACACATAAAATATATATCTTTAAAACAAAGGTAGCATTTTAACAATGAAGAAGTAATAACTACCTTAGAAAAACATACTATGGAAAGAGATGTTTATAAATATTTCCATCATTATGTGATTTTTGTTGCCTAAAACTATCTTAACATCCTATAAAAACTCTTAAATTTGTATTTTAATTAAAACAGCAAATTAGAAACAGTGTCATAACCTAGTGTGCCAATGGGTTTTGTACAAACATAATGTCTGTAAAAACATTAAAATATTCATACAAATATTTGAAGAAAACCAAGAGTTTTGTAAAGTTAGATAGTCCTTAAAATATTTTCTTCAGCTTTATTTTATCCTTTAATTTCTCCTAGAAATAGTGGCAATATTTAATACTTGTTTTAAAGATTTCAGAGTTTAGACTATTCTTGATCTGTATCTATAAAAAAAAAAAGGAAAGGCAGAGAGGATAATATTATGTACCTTATAAGGTAATTTAACAAGATATATGGACTTAGTAAAGGGATCCCTAACTAGTAACAGAAGTTGCTGCTGCTACTACTACCATTCCTAACACTTTTATGAGTATGTAGTACACAAAAAAGGGACTTGTTTCTCGGAATGAGAGTACAAAACATTAGAAGTAATTTCTAAGAAAATCGGAGTAGAAGGCATCCAATTTAGGAACATGGTAAGTTATACAGGAAAAACCGATTTATCATTTTGAAACAAACCACCAAGACCCTCTGCATGAATGGCATATACGAAATTATTTTAAGATGAGAATAAATTGTCTTAAATTTCTATATATATTACATAATCACCTTCCAAAAATGTACCAGCAATATACTCTTCCATATGAGAATGTGTATTTCCCCAACTGTCATTAACACTGAGTAATAATGGCCTTATTAATCTTTACCAAACTTACAGGTGAGGGATATGAAAAGAGAGGAGACTGTTGAATATGAATCCAAGGTTTTAAGTTATATTCCAATACTGATTCCATTAATAAAAACAGAAAACACCAGAAGGAGGAGAGACTTGCAAACAAAGATAAATTTAGTTTGGGACATGTTGAATTTGAGGGGCCAGAAGTACATCCACATGGAACAATCAAAAACGTTCTGAAAATAGAGATGTGGAGCTAAGAAGAGAGGTAAAGATCAGAGTGTTGATTTGAGATTCCTGTATAGAATGCTGTATAGAAGTGATGGCTGGGCCAGGCGTGGTGGCAGGTACCTGTAATCTCAGCTACTTGGAAGGCTGAGGCAGGAGAATTGCTTGAGCCCAGGAGGCAGAGGTTGCAGTGAGAAGAGATCATGCCATTGCACTCCAGCCTGGGCGACAGAGTGAAACTCTGTCTTGATGGGGAAAAAAAAAAAAAAAAAAAAAAAAAAAGTGATGGTTGAGGTGCTAGCTGACATTAGGATCACAAAAGAACTAATTTAGAAAAAGAAAAAATACCAGCAACAGAATTTTTCTGGGACAACTCTAAATAGCAGAATTAGGCAAAAGCAAGCTCCAAGGATGCAATGCTCATGTTGCTCATCTCTGTTACACTGATACCTAGCAAAGAGCCTTGCTCAGAGTAGGTATTCAATAAAAACTTGTTGAATACACTATTTAATAATTAATAAGAGACAGAGTCATCAGAACAAAAGAGAACTAGAAGCAAACAAGTTAAGTCAAATAAGATTTTTTAAAAATTAGAAACTATTAGTCTTGGTGCTCCCAGCAGCATTCTTCAACCACAGTGAACTACTTTCCATCCATGGGCTTGTCCTAGCTCTCCTCCTAGCTCTCTCTCATGTTGCCCCTGCCCTGTGGCATCTTCCCCAGCAACCATGTTTCACCCTATCTGCCTGCTATCAATTAACATCCAACAACTAAGTCTCAGCTTAGATGTCAGCTCCTACAGGTAATTTAGATCTCAGCAATTTACACTTCCTGTATCATAGCAGTTATTCAACTGCTTTATCATTTCCTGTTTATGTTTTCCTCCCTCCAAGTCTATATGCTCTGTAGTTTTTATATCTAATCATCTTAGCCACTAAGCTAGAGTTTCTTTCCAGGCCATTCCTTTTCTCACCCTATATTCTCTCATCCTATGATATCATCCAAACTTTTGGCTATAATTACCCACATGTATGTGAACTCCAAAATTTATACACCCATCCAAGATCTCCTTTTGAGTTCTAGACCCATATATCTAAACGCTAACTTGCTATACAGTTTAGCAGTTAAGAACATGAAATCAAATATGGTATTTTTAATTCTGGGCTTGCCAGTTATTAGCTGTTACTAGCTGTGTGAACAAGACATTTAACATCTCTGTACTTCAACTGCCTTACCTATAAAATGAGAATAACAATAAAAAGAGAACCTAATTCTTAAGGTTGTTGGGCAGATTATATAAAACAATATTTAAAGTACTTACAGTAGTGCTTTGCATATAGGAAATACTTCTTGAGTGCTAAATATTATAATAACATAAATTCAGTGAAGGCAGTGATTTTCATTTCTTTTGTTCACTGTCTAATCACCAAATCTTTAGACAATGGCTGACACACTACTGAATAGTTGTTGAATAAATGAATAAATTCATCTCAATTTCAACAGTCAAAACTAAATTAACGGCCTTACCCACAACTAGTCCCCTTCAATGTGAAAGGCACCATAGTTCACCCAGTTGTGCAAGTCTATACAATCTATGTTCTACACACTGCAGCCAGGGGGTTCTCAAAGCATAACACTAATCATGTTCCCCATCCTTTCCATCATAAAATCTTTATGGCTCCTTATTCCTCTTTAGAAAAGCACCCAATATGGCCATATGGTCTCTGTAATCTGGCTATTATCAATATCTCCACAGTACACACATCCGCTCACTAATCACGTTCCAGCTGTATAACCTTTCTTCTGGTCCTTGTACTCATGCTTCTTGTTTAAATACCTTTGTTGACCAGATGCGGTGGCTCACGCCTGTAATCCCAGCACTTTGGGAGGCCGAGGCGGATGGATCACCTGAAGTCAGGAGTTCAAGACCAGCCTGGCCAACATAGTTGAAATCCCGACTCTACTGAAAATACAAAAATAAGTTGGGCATGGTGGCGGGTGCCTGTAATTCCAGCTACTTGGGTGGCTGAGCCAGGAGAATTGCTTGAACCCAGGAGGCAGAGGTTGCAGTGAGCCAAGATCACACCATTGCACTCCAGCCTGAGTGACAACAGCAAAACTCCATCTCTGAATGAATGAATGCCTTTGCAGGTGTTGTCACACCTCTACCTTGATAACACTATCTTCCCCTCTTCATCTAGCTACTTCCTTAGTTACTAACTCTTCAAATTCTAACTGAATCGTTACTTCAAAGATAACTTTCCAGTACTCCTTAACTAGATATCAATTGAAGGCATTCATCATTCAATTTTGTCATAGCAATTTCTTCATAGCATGTTCACAACAGTAAATTTATATCTGTTTTATAACATTAATAGCTGCCTCTCCTTCTGGATAATGAAATCTATGTAAACTTGGAACATGTCCATTTCTGTTTATTACGGGAGCTCTGAGTCATACCATAGTGACTGGCACATAGCAGGTGAATATTCACTGACTATTCAATGAATAAGATAAAAGCCAATTAAATTTTTTTTATCATATTCAATGAACAAGATAAAATTCAAGTAATCATAGCATTTAAGGAAGCAGTATTAACAGGGATGAAGAAGGTAACCATAAATTCAATTCATGATGACCATTTGAAAAGTAATAAGCTATGCCACATAATGCTATTGTGAAGGATCTGACACTACCTGTTCATATATTTCTTCTTTACATTCTTTTTTCAGATTCCAGAATATAGTCTCTCCTGTTTTTCTCCCTAATTTTCCTTTCTGAATCTTGGCTTCTGTTCTGCAGTGGGCAGGCATTTGCAAACATACCCGTAAAGGCAGAGGAAGCTAACAGACCAAACAAAGAGACTGACAAATACAGTTTCTCAAAAAGAAACATTTAATAAGGACTTACAAACAGAAGCCATAGTCTTAAGCAGTCATAAGACTCTAGATGGTGGATCCCTGCACCACTGCCCCCTAGACCCAGGGCGTATATACCATAGAGAAAGAATGTGCAGGACAATTGAAGTTGACCTCTCAGGGAAAGGCAAGCATGCTATGTGAATCTGCCTAAGGGCAGGATTTATGATCAAGGTTGTTAGGACCTGGGGCAGGATTTATGGTAACAATAGATAAAGTAGAAATTTTAGAGGCACTTTCAGAACAGGGGTTAATCAGAAGTCAACATGGCAGATTAGCATCCAAGATGGAGTTTCTTTAACCTCCGCAGCTTCTCTACTTTCCCTTTAAAATTCTACTCCTGGATTCTACCATAAGCCTGTTTTTCTTACAAACCAGGAATATCAGCATGGCTCCTGCGACTAAAACTATCACCTATGTGACAATGGTACCAAATCTCAACTCTTTACTAAAAATTTTTCTCATAAGACTGCATTTTCCAACTGCTTAATAACATTTCCATTTTGCTTACCCAAATAAATGTTAATGTGTCCCAATATTAAAAACAGTATCCTATTTCTAACTTGTTCCTTCTTCTATATTTCCATATCACTATTATTCTCTCCACCGCTTTCCCTCTCTGCCTCTAACACATAACACCCTCAACCCTCTCTCTTCGGAAAGGTTTGTCTTTCATCTCCACAGTTTTTAAGGCTTGCTGTATATGAACTTGTTAAATTCTTATGGAGAGGGCAATACCTTATTTCTTTTTTTATTTTGAAAATGTTTCAAATTTGTGGAAAAGTTAGCAGCGGTGGAAAATTGTAACATGATCCCCCATTGACAACAGTTACTTCCTATAAACAAGGACTTTGCTCTATACAATAACAATATAACTGTGAAAGTCAGGAAACTAAAACTGACACATTACCTTCCAATTTTTAAGCACTACTCAAATTTCACTAATTACCCCAGGAGTCCTTATAGCAAGATGACACAGCTCAGAATCATGGCTGGCATTGAGTTATTATATCTCTTTATTCTCTAACAATCTGGAAGAATAGTTCTATAGTCTTTCCTGAAATTTTAAGACACTGACATTTAGATGATTACAGGTCAATTATTTTGTAGAATGTCCCTCAATTTGGGTTTAACTAATATTTCTTCTACATTTCTTCTACATGATTAGACTCAGACTAGGCACTTTGGGCATATCACAGAGTGATACTATGATCTTCTCAATAAATACAGTCTAAAAGGAAGCACATGGTTTCAGTTTCTCTAATTACTAATGATGCCCATTTTGATCACTCAACGACATGGTAGCTACCAAGTTTTTTTTGTTTTGTTTTTTGTTTTTTGTTCTTGTTGTTGTTGTTTTTAATGTAAATTACTCTTTCTCTCTTTGTAATTAATAAATATTTTTTGAGGAGGGACTTTGGAACTATATAAACTTTCTGATCTTCATCAAACTTTCCATTTGTTCATTTATTTGTATTAGTATGATCTTGTATTATAATTTATTGCTATCAATTAGATAATATCTATTTTGACATTAGAATGTTCACTGATTTGGCCAGTGGGATTCTTTACAAGCTGATTATTTTTCCTTCTTACATGTCTCCATCATTCTTTGAGCACTTCTTTACATTCTAGCACAAAAAAGTGCTATGAGCTCATCTTATAGGTTCCCTGCTACAGTCCTGGAAGTAGCCATTGCTCCACAGAGCCCTGGTTTCAATGGAGAAGATCAAGGCTTTAAGGTGCATTCATTGCTACTGGAATGTCACTGCTCCCAGGCCCTCTCAGTGGACAAAGCTAGGAAATACATCTGGCTGGGCACAATGGCTCATGCCTGTAATCCCAGTACTTTGGGAGGCTGGGGCAGGAGGATCACTTAAGCCCAGAAATCAGCTTGGGCAATATAGTGAAAACTCTTTACAAAAACATTTAAAAATGAGCTGAGCATGGTGGGACATGCCTGCAGTCCCAGATTCTTGGGACGCTGAGGTGGGAGGATCACTTGAGCCCAGGAGGCAGAGGTTGTAATAAGCTATGATCACACCACTGCACTCCAGCCTGAGTAACAGAGCAAGACCCTGTCTCAAAAATAAAAATAAAATTATATACATATAACCAAAACAAAAAACAAACCACAGGGTTCATGCCGTTTTCTCATTTTCCTTATTTGTATTCCCTTATTTAAGTAGGAGAAACCTGGCCCCCATTATTCTTATTTATGTATATGATTAATCCCTATAAACATAACCCAACTCCCGTCCCCAGGACAGACTCCTCCACACACAGATGACCTACTCATGTGGGATCATCATCCCCTGCTGGGCTCTCTGCATGGATGCTCTCTACATATTGCTCAGGCTCTGACAACCCATGCTAGGCCACTTTCCTCCCCACACTTCAGGCTGTGACGACATACACAGGCCTCCTCATCCTACTTTGGCTCCAACATTCTGTGCTAGACCACTCTCCAACACAGACATCCTCCTCAATCTAAGACATCCTGCATCTTCTTGACCATCCTCCCAGTGTAAACATTCCCCTTCATCTGCTTGGGATCCAACACCATAGGCTGAGCCACCCTCCTGCAGAGACGGCCTCCTCCTGCTGCTTCGGTGTTGCCACGCTGCTGGCCCTTACCTTCAGTGTGGACACCTACATTTCTCAGCCCACCTGATGTCTTTTTGACTGAACTGCTAAGGAACGGGATGGAAAAGAAGAGGAAGAGAACATCATATGTTTTGTGTTTAATGTATTTTTGAACTTACAGTTTAATGACTTTTGGTAAATTTATACAATTATGCAATCATCACTGTAATCCAGTTTTAGAATGCTTCCATCACCCAAAAAGTTCCCTTTTGTCCAGCTGAGATCAATCTGTGTTTCTAGGTCTAATCTCAGATATATACCGATCTGTTTTTTGCCTTTTATTTTCTACAAATTCCATATATATATGGAATCATACAATATATACCATTGTACACCATCTTTTATATCTGTCTTCTATACATCTGTCTTCTTTCACTTAGCATAATGATTTTAAGCTTCATTTTTTGTCACTTTTTTGTCACGGTCAGTCACTTTTTCCTTTGTATTGCTAACTCATATTCTCTTTACAGGATATATCCAATTTTGTTTATCCATTCACGAATTGATAAACATTTAGATTGTTTCCAGTTTGTTTCTACTATGAGTAATGTTGCTATGAACATATGCATATAATATAATACTTCGTGTGGAAAAATGTTTTCATATCTCTTGGCTGGCTACCTAGAAATGAAAATGCTGGGTTGTATCATATGTGCATGCTTAACTTTATTGGAAATAAAAGTGTTTTTGAAAACAGCAGTAACAATTTATGTTCATACCAGCACTATGTGAGAATTCCAGTTTCTCTACATCCTGTCAATATGTGGTAATAACAGACCTTTAGTTTGTACCCTTTCTTGTGGTTGTGAAGTGCTATCTCATTTGGTTTTAATTTGCATTTCCCTAATGACTACTGATGTTGAGCATTTTCTCATGAGGTTATTAGCCATACACATATCCTTTGTGAAATGTTTTCTCGTCAGATCTTTTACTCACTTATATTGAGCTGCTGTATTACTGAATCATAAGAGTTCTTTATACATGCTAAATGTAAGACTTTCCTCACAGAGATAAATTTGCAAATGTTTTCTCTCAATCTTTGGCTTGTCTTTTCATTTTTATTTCTTTAATGGTGTTTTTTGAATAGTAAAGTTTTTAATTTTACTAACACCCAATTTATCTTTTCTTTTATGGACTGTTGTCATAGCTAAGAAATCTTGGCTTAACTCAAAGCCACAAATATCTTTTCCTGTTTTCTTTGTGAACTAGTAGAACTTTAGCATTTAGGCCTATTATCCACTTTCAGTTAATTTTCATACATTATATGAGATAATGTTAAAAAAAATCTTTTTTCCCTATAGATATCCAATTGTTACAGCACCAATTGTTATAATGCTAAGCCTTCATAATGCTACTAAACTGTATACTTTAAAATGATTATGATGATAAATATCGTGTATTTCACCACATTTAAATTTTATTTTATTTTACTTTACTATTGATTTACTTAGAAACAGGGTCTCACTTCATTGCCCAGGCTGGAGTGCAGTGACACAGTCATGATTCACTGCAGCCTCAACCTCCTAGGCTCAGGTGAACCTCCTGCCTCAGCCTTCCAAGTAGCTGGCACCACAGACATGCACTACTACACCTGGCGAATTTTTTAATTTTGTATAAAGATGAAGTCTTACTTTAGTTGCTCAGGCAACTTCTGAATTCAAGCAATCCTCCATCTCTGCCTCTCAAAATGCTGGGATTACAGGCATGAGCTACCACACCTGGCTTATTTTTTGATGCCAATAACATGTCTAGAAAAGACTAGACTAAAACATTAACAGTGACTTGGAAAGGATGGTGTGATTAAAGGTAATTTTTTATTGTTCTTTTCATCTTAAATGTATTTATATTTTCTATAGCAAAACTATATTATTTTCATAATTATATAATAAATACCTGTAGGAAGCATATGACTCTCTGACATTACTAATGAAGCTGAATCATTCCTTTTTTTAAAAAAAGTCTAAGCTTTCCACATTGTGTTACAGTGGTACCTTGGCAAGTATCAGTTTGCCACAAAAAACTGGGGTTTATTTCGAGATTATCTGCTCTGTTCCATTGATTTATACAGCTATCCTATACTAATAGTATGGTGTATTAATTACTGTACCTTTAAGTTTTGGAATTAGGTAGTGTATATACTGAATTTTGTTGTGCTTTTTCAAAATTGTTTGGCTACTGTGACAGACAGCTCCAAGATGGCCCCCAACTGCTCCCTGCCTCCTAGTGCTCATGGTCTTTTTTTTTTTTTTTTTTTTTTTTTTTTTTAATTCAACAAACATTTATTAAACGTTCATATGCCAAAAACTATGCTATGGAGATGCAAAAAATAAAAAGGTTCCTTTTCCTGCCCTTAAGGAGCTCACATTCTAGTGAAGAAGACTTTTGAAAAATAAAACAATACAGTACAATTTAAGTGACATACAATAGAGGTAGGTTGTAATTACAGTGGTGACACAGAAGTAGAAGTTAGATGACTCTCCTTGAGTGGAGCAAGGGAGATTTTACAGAGGAAATGCTTATGTCAGGCCTGCAAGATGCATAGGAATTTTCCAAGTTGGGGAAGGATGACCAGCGCACTTGATGCAAAGAGTACAGCATTTACCAAGGCGGGGAACCTGGCCATACAGGGCTTTTGAAGAACTGTTAAGTCTGTTTCACCAGAACATTCGGTGGAGGAAACACATTACACATCAGAAGACCTTGTACACCAACCAGAGGGGTTTGGCTTTCTCCTGAAGGTTCCTGAAGTCATGGAAGGGTATTAGGGAGTAATGCTGTCAGAGTGCTTCTAGAAAGCCTACTCTGGTAACATTGAGCAACAAATAGGAGACCAGCTAGGTATAGGAGGCAGGTTAGTACTGTAGGTATTAATAATATCAATGAAGATGAAAGAGTGATGTATCAGAGAGGTGGAGATAAAATCAGTAAAACTTAAACACTAAATGATAGGGGAAGGTGGAGAAGAGGAATAAGCCTAGAAAACATAGAATATAATGGTTCTAAAATTAACCAAAGTAAGGAACACAGGCATTAGAGTAGGTTTTGCAGACAATGAATGTTTTAAGACACACACAGGTGTCTGTGGGACAACCAAGTAAAGTGCAGCAGGCAGATGGATTGAGGAGTTTGGCTAAAGACAAGGATTTAGGAATTGCTGAACTGAAAAGACCCAAGCGTGAGAAGTGGTGTTATGATTAAGAGGAAAAAAAAATGGAGGCCTGAGGAATAACATTAAAGGAATAAATGAAGAAGCTAAAAAGGGGGAGTTCAGGAGTGAGCAAAATGACCCATTTTCCTCTGCCACTTCATTTTCTCTAAGGCAGGAAAAGAAAGACATTAACCCACTAAATAAGTCAATCCTTTTGGAGACTCAAAAGACTATGAAGTGATCACTCTACATAAAATACAGTGTGGGTTCAAATGGCCATTTTTTGTGTATCCCTCTCTCTCATCTTATGCTTCCTTTCCTTTTTTTTTTTTTTAACAGCCAATCCTTTTGAAGGAATATTCTTACCTCTACTTTGTCACCTTCCACTGGCTCCGCAACTGAAATCTGCCGTTTGGCTGTATAGTTAACAGTCCCTTCCTGTGAAGTCTAAAATCAATTCTAAATCCACAGTTTAATTCACAAGCTATTACTTATTTGACATTTTTGACAACCTGTACTTGAAAGATTTATTCCCTTGATTTTTTACATTGTGCTCATGGTCTTGGCAATCCCTCCTTGAGTAACTTGCTTCTAACCAATGAAATATGGCAACATCAAGGGGATGTCACTCCAAAAATTAGGTTACAAATGATTGTGATTTCCATTTTGCTAGCTGACTCCTCTCTCTCGATGGCTTTGATGAAGCAAGTAAGCCACCATACCGGAGAAGTCCCTGTGGCAAAGAACTCAGGGTCTTAGTCCAAGAGCCCTCAAAGGATTAAATTCTGACAACTTCATAAGTGAACTTGAAAGTGGATACTTCCCAGTTGAGCCTTCAGATGAGAACCCAGCCTGTTGACACTTTACTATAGCCATATCAGAGATGGTGGGCCAGAAGAAACAGCTAAATAGTGCCTGGATTCTTGACCCAGTGCACTATGAAATAATAAGTGCATGCTGTTTTAAGCTGCTAAGCTTTAGAGTGATTCGTAACAAAGCAACAGATTACTAATGCAGCTCTTCTGGGACCTTTGTATTTCCATTTATCTTTTAGGATCAGACTACCAATTTCTATTTAAAAAATTCTGAAACTTTCATAGGGGATTATATTGAATCTATAGATCACTTTGGAGAGTACTAGCATCCTACATTATACTGCATAATATTCTATTTGTTTACAACTTCTTTAATTATTATTATTATTTTTGCAACCTCTGCCTCCCAGGTTCAAGCGATTCTCCTGCCTCAGCCTCCTGAGTAGCTGGGATTACAGGCACACGCCACTACACCTACCTAACGTTATCTTTAGTAGAGACGGGGTTTCACCATGTTAGCCAAGCTGGTCTTGAACTCATGACCTTGTGATCCACCCTCCTCAGCCTCCCAAAGTGCTGGGATTACAGGCATAAGCTGCCATGCTCGGCCAACTTCTTTAATTATTATAAATTTCTCTTTAATTTCTCTCAGTAATGCTTTATAGTTTTCAGCGTACCAACATTGTACTTCCTGGTATTTTATTCTTTTTGTTGGCTTGAAGATTTCTGCACCAATATTTATGAGGGAACTCATTCACTTTTAACAATAAAATGCTATTTTCAAGAAGACAAAACTGGGGTTCAGAGAATACTTAAGATCACATAAGCAAAACGCGGGAAGAATGAGATCTAAATTCACCTACCTAAAAATAGTGCACTTTCTACCCCACCCTTGGTTCTCAACAGGTTCAGAACGGTTCCCTAGAGTGAGTAATAGAAATTTGCAAGAAAATTTTGGTTGTCACAAATGACTGAGTGCTACAATAATTTAGTGGGCAGAAGGGGCAAAAAAAATTTTAGACATTCCACAAGAAGAATAGTTCAATAATAACAATGGTCCTAGATCCTACATTACTTTAGAATGTTCTACTGGATATCAGTGAAAGTGACAAACTAGAAGATTATCTGAGCCTATGCCCCAAATATATATATATTTATTTAGATGGAGTTTCGCTCTTGTTGCCCAGGCTGGAGTGTAATGGCATGATCACTGCTCACTGCAACCACCACCTCCCAGATTCAAGCGATTCTCCTCCCTCACCCTCCATAGTAACTGGGATTACAGGCACCTGCCACCGTGCCCAGCTAACTTTTTGTATTTTCAGTAGAGATGGGATTTTACTACGTTGGCCAGGCTGGTCTTGAACTCCTGATCTCAGGCAATCCATCCGCCTCGGCCTCCCAAAATGCTGGGAATACAGGCATGAGCCACCATGCCCGGCCCCAAATATTTTTTTTTATTTCAAAAAATGCAATCATTGTGTAAATTAAGGTGAAAATGAACAGTTTGTTTAGTACTACACCAGTATCTACTTACCACTTAGAAAAATCACATTATAGACAATCACACATCCCTCATAGCAGGACAAATCATACATCATACCTCTATCAGTCTGATTTGTACCTGTCACATTCACAGTGACCTATATATAAATACAAGCATCCAATTATGTCTTTTAGCATAGTTATGTTGGTACTTATGGAATAATGAAATGCATACTACATATATTTTTTAAAATTTTATTTCTCTTATGGTATAGAGCACTATTGATTAATATTATTTATCTAGAAAAGGTCTATTTACTCTTCAAAAAAAACTCATAGATAAGGAATAATTACAAACTATCTGTGATATAAAGAGTATCTTAAATTTCACAGGGTGAAAAACTATAGCATTACATTATGCTACCTCCTAAATATATCTCCTTCTCACCACAATCTCTGGCACTGCCATACTTAATACTCCTTTTATCTCTGGTCTAGTGTCTTTTGACAGCCTCCTATCTAGTCTCCATCACTTGAACTTCCCCTCCAATATAATTTGCTTATTGTCAAAATGTTACTGCTTTTCATTTAAAAAAATTATTATCCAAGATATAAAATAGTATCAAGATATATAAGTTCCTACTATCCTTCAGAAAAAGTCCAAATTCTCCACCATGGCATTTAGGATCTCTTATGACCTGCTTTTATCTGTTTCTAGATTTGTCTACAACCACTCCCTATCACATACTACATGTCTAAACCATGCTTTCTGGACTTTCTCAACATTTTCTTATTTTCTCATGGCAATGCCTTGCATCACCTACTCCCTATTCTGACATGACTTCCCATCATCATTCCTGTCCCCATCTGGAATTCACATACTGTGTGACACCCTACTCTAGACCCTCCTCAAATCTATGTCCTATTTCACAGAGATCCAAAAGCTTACATTCAGACTTTTTACCATACACATTTCGCAGTAATGTAATTAATTATATGCTTAACATTCCCATGAATTAACAATATCCTCAAAATGTAGCAACAAATTTTTATATTCCCTAACAGTTTTTATCATTGGTTTTTCATATTTGTTGATTCAATGAATATTTAACTAATTTTCCACTCTCCTCATATTCTAACTTTCTTTTCTGAAATTCTAGACATTAATTACATATATCTAAATACATAATGGCATCAAATTCTAATTTACTCCACAAAAATACAGGAATCATGACTCTTCTAAATATGCCATGATAGAAATAATGTAGTCAGTCTTGACATTCATTTCTCTATTAAGCAGAATCTCAGCATCTTTCACACAGTTAAAATAGGAGAATAAATTTGCAAGTAAGCTTTCATTTGCCTATTTTCTTTTTCTTCTTTGCAGCAAAAGATTAAAAATATTTTAGCCCTTCAATGTTTAAGTTCAAGTGGAACTATCTAAACATCACATCAATCAATACCTTTATATGTTCTTCTTTATATGCAAATGGCAAGAATTAGTTTAGGAGTATAGGAGTTGGTTACAGTCATTATGCTCTAATGTGGCAAACATTAGTGTCAATTTAAGTAAACTCTAAAGGGTTATGAGGTCAAAATGCAAGACTGCATAATTTATCAGATCAAGCAAATCATTTTGAAAGTACAGAAATAAGTGAAGCATGAGGCTATTAGTGCCTTTCATGAATAAAGGTTAATACCAATGTTTATTTAATTACACATTGGATGGTATTTGCTATCTAAACTTTATTTATTAAAATAAGTATTTTGCTACATTGTCATATTTAAAACTACTGGGTCAAATTTAATTTACAGCACTGCCTTATATTAATACAATTAATACATTATTCTAAGTTTTAAACAAAAAATTGAAATTGCTTTGGACATTTTGATTAGTAAAATATGCTACCTGTAAAATATGAAATCTCACTTCTGCATCAAGAGACACCAATGAACAATTCAAAAGCACAAGAATACATTTATACGTAAATTCTGCATGTATTTCAAAGTTGTGGGTTATTATTTGTTCTTGTTGTTTGGTGTTTCTACATAGCATTTTCTTACACACAAAAAACAGAAAGTTGTGGGAGAATGGTATAACATACTAGGCCACCAAAAAAAGAAAGATAAAGATACATTTTTAAAATTAACTGTTACTCTTTCTTTTATGAAAGAAAAGACAATGGTATTTTGGTTTTCCATAAATAATAAAATATTCATATTCCATTTTCTAAGGTAAACAGTAATAGGTGAAATGATGTAACAGACATAACAGCTGTGAAGAACACAGGAAAATATATTAATAGGAAAGAAATGTTACTTTTCCAAAACAGATCTTAAATGAAATGGTGTAATTAGATGAAAGGTTATGTGAAACATGGCAATATACACAAGCAAAATCACAATGCAGATCAATTCTGTTACTTTTATATTTTACTCTGCATATAATATATTGAATAATATTATTTAATCTAAATTCAATAAGATATCAAGATTTCCTCAAAATCAATGTTTTGTAGTCAAATCAACTCAAATAAAAGTTCACAGTTATAAGACAGATAATCACACTGTGTTGAAGTAGATGTTTTATATAGCAAATGTTTATTACAGTTACAAACACACACATAAGGAGGCAAAAGAATTAGTCTCAAAGAAAAAATGTTTAAATTCTAAAGCATTGGAATAGAAAAATGTAGTTATATTTGCATTATTACTGAAACGCAGCTTTAACATGACATTTAAAAAAATTAATGTACTAGTGATTTGTGCAGGACCTGTATCTTTCATTTGACCCACATAAAAATTTTGGCCATAGAATCTCTTGAAGGGAAATTTAAAGTTCCCCCTATTTTATCCATTTCAACCAAATTAAAGATTTCAAATAACAACTTTAACCCACAATTAGTCCAATTCTAGGCTGCACATATCTAAATGAAGAAAAAACTTGACCTGTCAAAGAAAAAATTACTTTATAATAAAATGTCATAAAAAGTATTATGAAAAAAATAACTTTACCATGTTAATGCAGGCTAAGAGAGAGTGATGGAGGTACACAGATGATAAGAAAAGGCCGATATAGAAAAGTAGGTCAAAGAAGAATGGGCAAAGATGACATGTGAGTAAATACCTGTATGAAGAGGATATGTAAGCTATATTGACATTTGGACATAAATGCTGCATGCATGAAGAACATGTGCAGAAGTTCTAATATGGGAGCATGGTATGTTTACTCAAGTAATAGCAAGCAGCCCAGTGTTGTCAGAGCAAAATGATCTAGTGCTCATCTAAGATCAGTTCATCCAGGGCTTTGTACATTTCAAAAAGATAGTTTAGCTGTAACATGGTATACTACAGGGATAAAGAGACAAAAGTGGCCTTAGGAAAGTAAGAATCAGCAAAATGCTGCTGTATAGCCTATGAGCTAAGAATGGATTGCAAATTTGCAAATAATTGGAAAAAAGATATTTCATGATGTGAAAATTATATAAAATTCAAATTCAAATCTAAGTTTCCATAAATAAAGTTTTATTGGAACAGAGCCATACTCATTTGTCTAGGTACTATCTGCTGCTTTTGCACTACAAAAGCAGAGTACGTGGTGCTCTCACCACTTAGCACTGCTGTTCAGCACATTTCAGATCATACTAATGTAGCTATAGATAATAGTGTTTCAAATGTCACACATATAGCCATACCACATTTTATTTTTATTTTCTTATTACCAGTGTGTACCCATGGCATTAAAACATAAAAAAGAGAAACATAGACTTTAAATAACATGTCTTTAAAGGCATAGTGGAGTGTGAATTACTTTGTTTTAGAATTAAATATTGAAGCATTTTTGTTTAGTATGCAGTAACACAATAGCTAGTGATTTTAAAATATAATACACATCAATATTACCAAAGCACTCATTATAATATTGCTAATGCATAGGAATACAGCAGTGAAAAACGTAGAAAATTTAAAACAAATTATCTCATCAAAACAGAAACTCTTCAGAAAAATTAAAAATGAAAATGAGGCTGCAATTAAAGTAAGCTTCTGAGTGATTCCTTTGTTACTCAAGCAAAAAAAGTCGTTTACAGATGGTGAGTTAATTAAACTGAGTTTCATTTGACAGCCAAAGAACTGTATCCAGAGAAAACAAAATTGTTTAAGAATATTATAGCCTTTCAGTGAAAACAGTTGCTTAAGAAGTTGAGGACACTGAAGCAAAATCAATAGACAATTAAAAAAATAAATAAAGCATGATTTCAAATGGTTTTCCTTGGCTCTGGATGAGATAACAGATGTTATCTATATAATGTTCCATTGTTGTTTATTCAAGGAGTAAATGACTATTTTGAAGTTATTGAAAAACAAGCCTCTGAATAATCTGCATGGAACAACTACAGGGATGATTTTTTCAAAGTAGAGAAAACAAAGATTTAGAACCATCTGAGGTGGAATCTCCTAGGATGTGTTACAGCAAATGGTGTTAAAAGTATGTATGGAGGAGAAAATTGAACAATTTACAAAGTTTGTGAAAATATAAGGTATTAAAAGCATAAGCTTAGTCACTGTATTACTCAGTACTCTGTATTACTCAGGTACTCTGCAAAAAATATTGGAATTTATCATGTTTTATCAAACCAGGAGTGTCATGGTGAATTTCATTCATTTTTTTCCATGGACTTAACCAATGTCATTTCCATGCATTTTTCTCGGAAATACGAGTGGAATATACTAACTTGCTCTTCCATACAGCAATTCAAAACAAAACAGTGGTAAGGTTTTATTATTATTTTAGCTAAGGGCATAAACTGATTTTTTTTTCTGAGGAAAAAAAACATCCACTATTATCACACACTAAATGGTTTAAGAAATTAGCTTTTACTGAAGACGTAATAATATTTCTTAATAAATTCCATCTAAATTACAAGGAAAAACAGCCCATATATGGGAAATTTACACTGCAGTAAAGTCATTTAGAAGATAACACTGTTTGAATCACAAGTAATATGAAGTTAATTTTTATACTTTTACATGCTATTAAAAGTTTAAAAGTGAGATTGTCATTGCCATGCAAATTTGCAGCTAATATATTTTCCAGCTCAAACTCCAATCCCAGAAGTATTTTTCAGATACTGATGCAAGGGCAAAGGAAATTCCCATATTTCAAAATCCATTTAAATGTGCTACTGAGGAGCTTCCACTCAAACATCAATTGCAAGTAATTAACCTACAATGTAATGATATGCTAAAAGGCAAATATCAAGAGAAAAATCTAACAATTATATAAATGCCTTCCAAGAGATAAATATGGTCAATTAACATTCTGTGTCCATAGATGGGTATTAATATTTGACAATATTTATCTGTGTGAAAAAATATTTTAAAAGATGAAATCCATAAAATCTTATTATATATTATATTAACCGGTGAATATCTGCCATCTATTTTGATGACAGGCAACAGTAACTATGAACCCCAATTAAGTAAAATGTTATCCACCTCCCTCCCAAGAAAAATAAATTCATTCTTCTCATTAGAAAACCCATTACGGAAAATTGTACTCAATAGATATATTTTAAATTTTATCAATAAAAATATATTAAAATTTGCTCTCTGTCTTGTTACACAGGTATTTATATAATATCCTTTATCTTGCCTTTTGACCCAAAAATCTAAAATATTTACTATCTGAGCCATTATAGAAAAAGTTTTACAATCTCTGATATAAGAAAATAATGATTTGGGATGGAGCAGACAATTTAATAGGAAATAGCCCAGTCTCCAACTCCCATGAAATGGCCACAGAAGACCGTGATTTCTGCATTTTCAACTGATAATCTACCTCTGGGGACAGGGTACAGCTACACAACAAATAAATAACAATAACAAATAGCAGCAGAACTCTGCAGACGCAAAATCCACTCTGTCTGGGACAGCTTTGAAGAGAGCAGTGGATCTCCCAACACGAGGCTGAGATCTGAGAACGGACAGACTGCCTGCCTGGCGGGGTCCCCTGACCCCTGAGTGCAGGCCTCCAACTGGGAGACATCCCCACTAGGGGCAGCCTGACACCCCACACACCACAGGGTGGAGTACACCCTGAGAGGAAGCCCCAGCAAGAATCAGACAGGTACACTGGCTGTTCAGAAATATTCTATCTCTGCAGCCTCTGCTGTTGATACTCCAGGCAAACAGGGTCTGGAGTGGACCTCTAAGCAATCTCCAACAGACTCATAGCTGAGGGTCCTGACTGTTAGAAGGAAAACACCAAACAGGAAGGACACTCTACACCAAAACCCCACCAGTACATCACCATCAATAAAGACCGAGGCAGATAAAACCACAAAGATGGGGAAAAAGCAGGGCAGAAAAGCTGGAAATTCAAAATAAGAGCACATCTCCCGCAAAGGAGCGAGCTCATCGCCAGCAACGGATCAAAGCCGGACGGAGAATGACTTTGATCGAAGATGAGAGAAGGCTTTAGTCCATCAAATTCTCTAGAGCTAAAGGAGGAATTACGTGAATCAGCTTAAAGAAACTAAAAATCTTGGAAAAAAAGCGGAAGAATCTGGATGCTAGAGTACCTAATGCAGAGGAAGGTCATAAACGAAAATGAGATGAAAACTATGACACGACAAATAATGCGGATAAATGCAATAAGCTTCAGTAAATCAATTGATCAACTGGAAGAAAGAGTTCAGCCATTGAGGATCAAATGAATGAAATGAAGCTTGTGAAGAGAAACCAAAGAAAAAGAAGAAAAAGAAATGAAATGCTCGCAAGAAGTATGGATTATGTAAAAAAGACCAACCCACGTCTGATTGGGGTGCCTGAAAGGAGGGGGGAAAATTTGAACCGTTGAAAACACTCCTTCAGGATATCATCCAGCAGAACTTCCCTTAACCTAGTAGGGCAGCCAACATTCAAATCCAGGAAATACAGAACGCACTTTTACAAAGATACTCCTCGAGAAGAGCAACTCCAAGACACATAATTGCTAGATTCACCAAAGTTGAAATGAAGGAAAAAATCTTAAGGGCAGCCAGGAGAAAGGTCGGGCCACTACAAAGGGAAGCCTATCAGACTCACAGCAGATTCTCTCGGGCAGAAACTCTAAGCCAGAAGAGAGTGGGGGCTACATTCAACATTCTTAAAGAAAAGAATTTTAAACCCAGAGAATTTCATATCCAGCCAAAATCTGTTTCCATAAGGAAGGAGAATAAAATCCTTTTACAGATAAGCAAATGCTTAGAGATTTTGTCACCACTTAGCCTGCCTTTACAAGAGACCCTCCTGAAGGAAGCACTCCAAATATTGAAAGGAAACAACCGGTACCAGCCATCTCAAAAACATGCTAAAAAATGTAAAGACTATCGAGGCTAGGGAAGAAACTGCATCAACTAACGAAAGCAAAATAAATCAGTTAATATCATAATGGCAGAACAAGTCTACACATAACAATCTTAACCTTAAATGTAAAATGGACTAAATGTCTAATGAAAGACACAGACTGGCAAACTGGATAGAGTCATGACCCATCAGTCTGTTGCATTCAGGAGACCCATCTACACGCAGAGACATACATAGGCTCAAAATAAAGGATGGAGGAAGATTTCATCAAGCAAATGAGAACAACAAAAAAAAAAGCAGGGCTAAATCCTAGTCTCTGATAAAACAGACTCTAAAACCATCAAAGATCAAAAGACACAAAGAAGGCCATTACAATGGTAAAGGATCTCAATCTAACAGGAAGAGCTAACTATCCTAACACATATATGCACCTAACACAGGAGCACCTAGATTCATGTGCCAAGTCCTTAGAGACTTACAAAGAGACTTAGACTTGGCTACAATAACACTAAGACTTCCACACTCCACTGTCAACATTAGACAGATCAACAAGACAGAAAGCTAATCAAGATATCCAGGAATTGAACTCATCTCTGCAGCAAGCAGGACCTAATAGACATCTATAGAACTCTCCACCCCAAACCAACAGAATATACATTCTTCAGCACCACATCGTAATTTACTCCAAACGACTCATATAATTAAAGTAAAGCACTCCCCAGCAAAATGTACAAGAACAGAAATTATAACAAACTGTCTCTCAGACCTTCACAGTGCAAATCGCCAAACTAGAACTCCAGGACTAAGAAACTCAATCAAAACCACTAACTACATGGAAACTGAACAACCTGCTCCTGAATGACTACTGGGTACATAAATCTAAATGAAGGCAGAAATAAAGATGTTCCTTTTGAAACCAATGAGAAATAAAGATACAACATACCAGAATCCTTAGACACATTTAAAGAAAAATGTAGAGGGAAATTTATAGCACTAAATGCCCACAAGAGAAAGCAGGGAAAAGATCAAAATTGACACTTAACATCAACTAAAGAACTATTAGAGAAGCTTAGCAAACACATTCCAAAGCTTAAGCAGAAGGCAAGAAATAGTCTAAGAGATCAGAGCAGAAACCTGAAGGAGATAGAGACATTGGGGAAACCCCTCCAAAAATCCTCCACAATGAATCCAGGACTTGGTTTTTGAAAAGATCAACAAAATTGGGATACAGACCACCAGGCATGACACAAAGAAGAAAAAGAGAGAAGAATCAACCGACGAATTAAAAAATGAAGTGAAAGGGATATCACCCCACAGAAATACAAAACTACCATCAGAGAATACTATAAACAATTCTCTAGCAAATAAACTAAAAACCTAGAAGAAATGGATAATTTCCCTGACATTAATTTAAGACTCTTCCAAGACTAAACCAGGAAGAAGCTGAATCCCCCTGAACAGACCAATTAGTAGGCTCCTGGAAATTGAGAGGCACACTCATTACCTACCAACCAAAAAAAAAAGTCCAGGACCAGATGGATTCTACAGCTGACCCACAGAGGTATAAGGAGGAGCTGGTACCATTCCTTCCTGAAACTATTCCAATCAATAGAAAAAGAGGGAATCCTCCTAACCCATTTTATGAGGCAACATCATCCTGATACAATTAAAGCTCACAGACATTAACAAAAAAGAATTTAGACCATCCCTGATGGAAATATCGTATGCAAAAAAATCCTCAATAAAATACTGCCAACCAGATTCAAATAAAATACATCAAAAGCTTATCCACCATGATCAAGGGCTTCTATCCCTGGGATGCAAGGCTGGTCTACATTCGCAAATCAATAAACATAATCCAACATATAAACAGAGCCAAAGACAAGAACCACATGATTATCTCAATAGATGCAGAAAAGGCTTTTGACAAAATCTAACAGCCCTTCATGCTAAAACGCCAATAAATCTGCATTGATGGAACGTGACTCAAAATAATAAGAGCCATTTATGATGTCCTACAGCCACATCATACTGAATGGGCAAAACTGGTACCCCTTTGAAACTGGCATTAGACAGGGATGCCCTCTCACCACCCTATTCAAATATAGTGTTAAAGCCCTTAAGTATAGCAATTAGAAAAGAGAAAGAAACTAGGGGTATCTTAGTTAGGAAAAGAAGAAGTCAAATTGTCCCTGTTTGCAGATGACAATGGGATTGTATATATTTAGAAATCCCTCATTGTCTCAGCCTGTAAATCTCCTTGCTCGATACAAGCAACTCTAAAAGTCTCAGGATACAAAATTAATGTGCAAAACTTCACAAGCATTCTATACACCCACAACAGACAAACACAGAGCCAAATCATGAATGAACTTCCATCTACAATTGTCAAAGAGAATAAAATACTCCAGGAACGAATCCCATAAGGGATGTAAAGGACTCCTTCAAGGAGAACTACAAACCACCGCTCAGTGAAATAAAAAGAGGACACAAACAAATGGAAGAAATATACCTACGTCATGGATAGGAAGAATCAATATCGTGGAAAATGGCCATACTGCCTAAGGTAATTTATAGATCCAATGCCATCCTATCAAGCTACCAAATGACTCTCTACAGAACTGGAAAAACTGCTTTAAAGTCTATATAACCAAAAAAAGAGCCTCGTGATCTCCAAGACAATCCCAAGTCAAAAGAACAAAGCTGGAGGCATCACTACCTGACTCAAACTATGAATACAAGGCCAAGCAGTAATCAAAACAGCATGGTACCTGCACTCAAAACAGAGATATAGACCAATGGAAACAGAACAGAGTCCCCAGAAATAATACCTACATCTACAAGCCATCCGATCTTGACAAACCTGAGAAAAACAAGAAATGGGGAAAGGACTCCTCATTTTCCAATAAAATGGTGCCTGGGAAAATTGGCTTAAGCCAAGGGCAGAAAGCTGAAAAATGGATCCTCTCTTACTCCCCTTATAACAAAATTAATTCAAGATGATTAGAGACTTTAAATGTTAGACCTAATTGCTAAAAAATCCTAGGAGGAAAAACTTAGGTAGTACTATCTGAAATATTACAGTGGCATGGGCAAAGACTCTTACAGTCTAAAACACTAAAAAGCAATCGCAGCAAAGCTAAAATTGATAAATGACCTAATTAAATCCAGTGAGCTTCTGCACAATAAAAAGAAACTACCATCAGAGGGAACAGCAACCTACAGGACCGGGAGAGAAAATTTTTGCAATCTACTCATCTGGATGCTGGCTAATATCCAGAACCTACAAAGAACTCAAACAAATCTCTATAAGAAAAAACAAACAACCCCATCAAAAAGTGGGCAGCTAAGGAGCAGACATTTCTCAAAAGAAGACATTCATAATGTTTTCACCAGACATAAGGAAAAAATGCCTCATCATCACTGGCCATCAGAGAAATGCAAATCAAAACCATACCGAGATACCATCCTCACACCACAGTTAGAATGGCGACCAATAAACGCCAGGGAAACAACAGGCTGGAGAGGATGAGAATAGGGAACACTTCTACACTGTTGGTGGATTCTGTAAACTAGCTCCAACCATTATGGAAACAGTACATTCTCAAGGATCTAGGAACTAGGATACCATATGACCCAGCCATCCCACGGCATATACTCAAAGGATTATAAATTATGCTGCTATAAAGACACATGCAATAATGATGTTTATTGCACAATTATTCACAATAGCAAAGAGACTTGAATCAACCCAAACGCCCGCACCAGTGACAGACTGATAGTTAAAATGCGGCACATATACCATGGAATACTTATTATGCAGCCACAAAAGGATGAGTTTTAAGGCCCTTTGTATGATGGCTGGAAACCATCATTCTTTGCAAACTATCACAAGAACAGAAAACTGAACACCGCGATGTTCTCACCATAGGTGGGAACTGAAACAATGACTTCACTTGGACTCAGCGTGAAGGCAAGCACTGGGCACACCGGGCCTATCATGGGGAGGGGAGGGGAGGATTGCATTGGGAGTTACACCTGGATGTAAAATGACGAGTTGATGGGCGCAGCAGACTATGGTACAAAGCATACATATGTAAATAAACCTGCACGCTATGCACAAAAATTCTACAACTTCAGCATAATAATAATAAATAAATTAAAAAAAATAAAAATAAAAATAAATAAAAATAAACTCATTCACATGGCAAAAAAAGAAAGAAAATAAATGATTTTTCTAGGACCAGGTAAAGTGATGATGGGAAATGTCTCAAAATTTGGCTATTATATGCATTCCTATCAATGTATAAACAAGGGATAGTTCTAGAAACTCGGCCAAATGCCTCGCAGAAGGTGTCAATATGTGTATATTTTTATGGTAGAACCAATAAAATTTCCTGACATATTGTGGGGAATATAAGAAAGAGTGAAGACAAAGATGACTTCAGGATTTTAGCATGAGCAACCAGAAGGATAAATAACAGCTATTGCCATGAAGTGAACTGGAAAGGCTATGGATGAACAGGTTGGAGAGTGGGTCAGTATTGATATGTTAAGTTTAATAAATGTACGAAACAGAAGTGGTTTAGGCAATTAGATACAGAAATCTGGAACTCAGGAGAGGTATCTTAGCATAAGATGCAAATTTGGGAGTCACTGGCAGGTGGTTTTTGAAACGTTGGAACTGAAGGAGATCGCAAGGGATACTTGGTAAATAAATATGTGTCCTGAGAACTGAGTATCAGGGCACTAAAACATTCACCATTTGAGAAGGTAAGGATGATCAGGCAAAGTCAATAGTGTGTGGAACAATGTCTAATCAGGTAGGATATTATGCTATCTTGAAGCAAGATAATCACAGTGTAAGGAGAAGGAGAAAATGATCAACTGTGTCATATGCCAATTAGTCAAGCATACTCACTATAGGCTGCACGTACCAAATTCAAAAATCTGGAAATTGAAATGCTCCAAAATCCAAAATTTTTGAGCACAGACATAACATGCAAAAGAAATGCTCATTGGAGCATTTTGGACTTTTGGATTAGGGATGTTTGAGCGGTAAGTATAATACAAATATTCCAAAATATTAAAAAAATAGGAAATCGGAAACATTGCTGGTTCCAAGCATTTCAGAGAAAAGATATTCAGTGTGTATGTGTTTATATAAGGCATAGACAGTAATGATTAACAGAATGAAGAACGCGGTCCTGAAGCACCAGAAATGTTTCTCCTTTAATCTACTAACAGTAAAACTAACATTTTAGTAAAATCAGGATTTTAGTAGTGGTGCTCCTGTTCCTATTTTTCCACCACGTATAATAAGGACAGTTCTAGAAACCTTATCAAATGCCTTGTAGAATGTGTCAATATGTGTATATCAAGAATTATTTTAAATGTTCGTATTTTTTAATTGAGTCATTCTAATTCTGGGACTATAGCCTGAAAAAATAATCTAAAGTAGGAAAATGTTTTATGACTAAAGGTAAAAACCTTTTTCCAGATTATATCTGTAAAAAGTAAAGTGATTACTTTTTTTTTTTTTTTTTCCAGACAGGGTCTCATGCTGTTGCCTAGGCTAGAGTGTGCAAGGTATAATTATTGCTCACTGTAACCTCAACCTCCTGTGCTCAAATAATCCCCCTACCTCAGTCACTGGTGTAGCGGCAACCACAGGTGCATATCAACACACCCAGCTAATTTTTAAAAATTATTTGTTGTAGAGACAGGGTCTCCCTATGTTGCCCAGGCTGGTCTTCAACTCCTGGGCTCATACAATTCTCCCACCTCCTTAAATGCTGGGATTACAGGCATAAGCCACCACACTCAGCTCTTACTTTATGCTTTACAATGAACAACTCAAAGTTGCTTAAAGATGTGAGGCTGAATTGTTTTCCTGGCACCACGCTCTCAGCCTAACTACAAAGTTAGTCATTACTTTCAAAGACACCTCCATAATCTAGATACTTATCTACATCTATTATTGTGGTTTATCATATTATATCAGACATATTATTAATATGTCTTTCTTATCTATTGGTAAGTATCCTTCCTGAGAGCAGGGCCCTATGCCTAGAAGAGTGGGAGATTCAATAAATGTTTACTATATTCAGTTATCTAGTGAGTAACTTGTAATTCAATGTTCTGAGAATAGTAGGTATTTTTGCTTTGTCTAGGACATAAGGCAAATGTAGAGAAGTAATAGAAAACAAAGAGATACCCAAGCAGCATCAACATTTATGAGCTAGCAGAAAGGAGGCAGTGAAGACATCAGAAGAGAAAGGATCACAAGCAGCAAAAAGAAAAAAGAAAAAAGAAAAGAGCGAGATGTGCCAGAAACCAGTGGAAGAAAATGACTTGACAAGGAAGTGGTCTACACAGACAAATATCATAAATAAACAAAAATTGTACTACAGTGGTTTTGACAAAGAAGAGCTCACAAGACCTCTGCCAGAGCAGTGTCTGGCAGACTGCAAGAGGCTGATGGATGAATAGGCTGAGGAGGCAGAAAGTTCAAGATCTGAGAAACCTAACTGCAGGAGGATAAAAGACAGACTATGCAGCAGTCTTTCTCAATGGGAGACTATTGTTATTTGGTGATTGTACAGGAACTCTACTTAAATATTACAGGATATTTAACTACCTGGATTCTAACAATAAAAGTCTGCAAGATTTCCAGTCATTGTGACAATCAAAAACATTCTCACCCCAACCCACATTGCTAAAGGATCCCAGAAAGGATAGGGTACTGCCTCTGACTGACAACCCTTAAATGCCAACTCATGCTAAAACAGGAGTCTCTTTCCCATGAGATTGTTTTTATGGTTTCAAATGAAGCTTATTAGCATTTTAGAAAATGTTGTTGGCAATACAGTTACAGGAGACAGTAAGTTTGGGGACAATGCCAAGTAGTTGAGGGAGCTGAAACAGAGCTACAAGGCCTCTATTTTTTCAGAGATGAGTTCTGCTAAGAGAATCCATCACACTAGAGTTTCAAGTACAACTTTCTACTTTCCTCCACATCATCAAATTTCTTAAAAGAGATATTTTCTCTCACCCCTCTTTAGTAATCACTCACTAATTCCCTAAATTTTTATAATCTGGCCCCCACTTTCTCCATGCTACCAAAACAGTTCTATGATAACCAGCACCTTCTTGGTTCCAAATCTAAGGCCCTTTGCTTAGACAATTTTGCTTCTGATTACCTTATAGCATTGGTTACTGCTCCTTCTTAAAACCACTTATTCTCCCACCACTGTCCTAGTTTGAACACTTTTATCTCTTAAACTATAAAATACCTCTGGTCTCTGCCTTCCCTTCAGTTTCTTCTAACATTTACCCATTTTACAAATGACAAGATCTTACTGAAACATAGTTCTTAAACTGTTCCTGACCCAGTAATTTTAAAATGGTTGAGAGAATAGACCAAATATCTTGGCACCAATATTTAAGATCCTTGACAATCGGGTCCCTGCCTATCTTTCTCATTTTATTTCCCACCAATCTGGTTTACATACCATTCGTTCTAGATGCGCAATTAGAACTGCTGAGTGTTCTTGGTACATGCCCTTCTATCTGCTTTCTATATGCCTTCACTTATCTTCCTTCATCCCGAAGTAACGCTTTTGCATTGCATGGTCATATATCCAGTTCTTCTTCACACTTCTATAACTCCTATGTCAAGGCTTCCCTGACCTCACAGCTATAAGCAATAGCCCTACCCCTCCTAAACTTCTAAAGTACTTTATTTGTACCTTTTTTATGTCACCTTTAAGTCTGCATTATACATTTCATATAAACATCCTGCCTCCCCTATAAAGTTCATTAGGAGCTATTACTTACTAAGCATTAATATTAGGTACTTACATATATCACACTGTAACGTCTCAATATAACTGAGTTACCCCAATTTAATAAATATAAAAAACAGAGGAATAGGAAATCTGTATAAACTAGCAAATACTCAATACATATTTTTTTAATGAATAAATGATTATTCCAAAATGAAGTATCATTCAAAATGTTTACAAATATATGGGTATGTTTCAATTTAAGTGAACCAAAGGTAGAGCTCCAAAATTAAAAAAAATATTTAAGAAAAGAGCAAATAATAAATAAGAGGTTGAGTTCAAATATAATATTAACAGTTACTACTTAACGAGTATATATGATTTTTCAGGCACACACTTTCTATATGCTAATTTATTTTATTCTCGTAACAATCCTTTAGAATAGATACTGTTTTCATTGACCAATACTTGGTGAAGTTAAGTGACTCGTTCAAAGTTTCAAAGCCAGGATACACATAAAGCCAGTCTTTCTGACTTTAAATTCTTTGCTCTAGAGTAGTTAGTGAGAAGGCCCAAAGAGCCTAAGCCTGAAAGAAATACAAATTTGGACAAGTGCTTCTTTTTGTTTTATTAATATTAAGATGCAGACATCTACAAAATGTAATAAGCCATTTAAAAACAGGGAAAATTTTCTACCTTTCCTAATTTCTATAAAATGTAATATGTTATTTAATAACCAAGAAAACATTCTATTTTTCCTAATATCTCTAAGCAGACATTAAAACTTGTTATTTGGAATGAATATCTGTTTCCAAAAGAACAATGAAAGTAGTATATAGTTAAGTAACAAAGCACCGAATAGAGTAAGGAATCTCAAACTCAAAACTGAAAAGCATTGTAAATATCTTCTTATTTTAAAATACATCCATAGAATCAGCAAAAGGACACAACAAAAAGTATAAATTGTACCAACCCACTCATGCTAGAACTTCCCTATAAAAGTTTCTGGTCAGATAGTAAACTGTTAATATTTGAATTGAAGTTTATGTTAAATGCTATAAAAAATAAAATTTATATTGGTAAAACTGAAATTAACTGCCATGAATGTCAGTATTACTTACTATGATGTTTTATTTCATTAGAGTAAAAGACCAAAAAAAAAGTCTACTTCTATTTACAATAAATAAAACTAATCCATATGATAATCCTTCCACATGAATCATTAGAACTGGGGGAGAGAGCTAAAGAGGAGAAACCATCATGTCTGTTATGACTGTGACTAAATGGGATTAACTAATCCTCATGAGATAAAGTTATGAATTAAGTGGTGCTCAGAACACTAAGAAAATTTGTGGGGAGAGAATGCAAATAGCTCCTTAATTATCTACAGCCTATTAACAAGCAAACCTTATTACTTGCAATTAAAATCCTCTTAAATTTTATGGCAAAAGTTCATTGAAACGTTGAAAATTATATGCTAATTATTATACTGTAAAGCACATGTTTAGTGTATACTTTTACTATGGGCTCAATAAATAATAAAATATCAAATTCAAGGTGGTACAGTAACTAAATATTTTACTAGATGGAAAACACATGTGGTATGAAGCCAGTGTGGGCTCCTGCTACAATTTCACAGCACTATAGCACCAGAATATCCCCAATAACTGTTAAGTTCTATGTGGATGGTGAAATGGCTATCCTGTTAACCACTGAATGGAATCCCCAACACCATCACAGTACCTGGCATAGATAAGTACTTAAGTATTAATTGAAGAAATAATTTTGAGGGATGAAAATATATATTTGGTGATAATATCATCTACTTTCAGGTTCTGAATCTTTAAGTGCTACCACAGAGTTCATTCATTCATTGGTTTTTGTACCAATTCCCACATTATAAATCTATACTATTTGTAAAATTATTTATGTTTAAAAGCTCCCATGGCAACCTAGACCAAGTTTGTCTTGTTCCTAACTGTATCAGAGCACCCAGCACAAATAAAGCCATCAATAAATATTTGTGAAATAAATGAATGAATAGAAACAAGGGAAAAAAAGGATGTTACTATAGATTGCAATTGCCTGGGACACAATATTCTTCAGTAGACAATATATTATGTTCTAAGAACAATAAGCCTATGCATACAAATGGTGTAAGTAATGAAACAGTGACCATGGATGGGTCTTTTCTTTTAACTGAGGGCTCCCCCAGCTCCCACCTGATTGATTGATTGATTGATTGATTGATTGATTTAGAGACACGGTTTGCTCTGTTGCCCAAGTTAGAGTGCACTGGTCCCTTGATCTCCTGGGCTGAAGTGATCCTCCCACCTCAGGCTCCCAAGTAGCTGTAACTACAGGTGCATACTACAACACTCAGATAATTTTTGTGCTTTTCATAGAGATGGGGTTTCACCATGTTGCCCAAGCTGGTCGCAAACTCAAGCAATCCACCTGCCTGGGCCTCCCAAAGTGCTGGGATTACAGGTATGAGCCACTATGTGGGACACCAATATCACTTTCATACCTATACAAGTTAGGGGAAAAATCCCTTAATATATGAAGAGAACAACCAATATTCAATTTCCCTCAATGTTTCTCTCTCTCCCTCTCCTCTTCCCCTTTCCCCCACCTCTTAACAACTGGTTTATTCAAATCAGGATCCAAGGTCCATAAAATGTGCCTTTTGAGGTATTTTGTAAGCCTTATCATATATGTTACCCTTTTATTTTTATATTTTTGACATCTATTTGTTGCAGAAACTAAGTTTTTTCTGCATGCATCCAGCTTTTTTGCATTCTGAATTTTGCTATATGCTCTTGTAATGTCTTGTAACATGTTCCCCCTTTCCCTTTATTTCCTATAAACTCGTTATTAGATTTAAAACAGCAATTTCTATTAGAAATACAGTGCAAATCACATATACATTTTAAAGTTTTCTAACAGTCACATAAAAGAAACAGATAAAATTAATTATAATAATATATTTTTAACTCAATATATCCAAAATAATATTTCAGCAATCAATATAAAAATAAAATATCTAGATCCTTTCATCATTTGAATATCATTCCAAAGCCAGCGAGTATTTTACAACTTATAGCACATCTCAGTTGAGACTAATCACATTTCAAGTGCTCAACAGCCATATGTGGCACCCATACTAGACTGCATAGTAATCGAGACTTGATCATATTGAGGTTGGACACCTAATGCCTGCTTGTTTCCCTTTTGGTGATGTTAATATCGGTCCGTGAATCTAGGCTCTGTCAGCCTAGTCCATTCATTAGGAAAATTCATATCAACTTCTTTCCTAATGATTTTAGTAGCTATTGATGATTATGCCCAGGTATCATTTTTTTGTTATTCTAATTCTATGATTCCTTCTGCATTTACTAGCTGCAATTCTTCAATTAAAAAGAACTGGCCAGGCACGGTGGCTCACAGCTGTCATTCCAGCACTTTGGGAGGCCAAGGCAGGAGGATTGCTTGAGGCCAGGAGTTCAAGACCAGCCTCGGCAACATAGCGAGAACCTGTCTCTACAAAAAATAAACTTTCTCTCATCAATGTAGTTATGTAAGTTACAGTATATATAGAAAAATGAAATAAACATATGATTTCTCAAAATATTAGGTTTTTGACATTAAAACCTGCCTCCCCAGAACCCTCTGAAGGTAATCCAGAAAGATTTTGTAATGAGTATCATTATCAACACATGGATTTAAACATAATTTGCCATGTTTCAGTCTATCGTACTTTCCTTCTTTTACTTTTAGACTGTCTCATCATTTGGCTAGTAAAAGCTACTTCATTTTATCTCCTGCAACCTTTTTAACCTCACCGCAGGAAACTTTGGCCTCGGACATAGCAGGTTGGTCCAGGCTGACCTTGCCCAATCCAGCCAATTATTTTCACTGGCAAATGATATTTAGAGACAACCATTTAGGTGTGAGGGGGCCCCACTGCTACTAGATTGTTTGTCATTTCTAGGCCATTCCAGTAGACAAAGCAAGAAAAAATACTGTTTAACTTTAAAAAATGAGTTTTACAGATATTTCCAATGGAAATTTAAGATAAAAGGGGTTTTCGCTTCTCAATTTTTATATATGTTCCCATTTTCTCTTGCTCTGAAAAATCTTAGTTTCCAATACCATTAACATAATTACTTATTTGCTTTACACGATACGGTCATAACTGTATCTCAGCATGTACCAGGAATTCATTCAGTAAGGATTTCTTCATAAATAAATACATTGAAAGACTGTCATTTTGGGAAAATCATTAGAATTAAGTTCAGAGTAACAATAGCAATACTACTACTAAGAATAATCAGCAATAGTCCTTCTCTTGAGAGAAAGAAGGCACCACTAGGAATCTTCAGATTACTGGGTTCTAAAGTTACTTGAAATAATTTGCCTCGATGTAGTGTATAGTAGCAAATGAATTTATTTCCTTTGGCTTCCAATTCAGCCACTGATTTAAAAATTTTTTAATTCTATAATTACGTATTAAAAGTAAAATCTAGAAAACAAGGTTTATTGAGAAAAGTCTATTTTCATTGTTTTTTGTTGCTGCTAAAACAGTCTTACTCTGTCATCCATGATGGAATGCAGTGGCGCAACCTTGGCTCATTGTAAACTCTGTCTCCCGGGTTCAAGCAATTCTCTTGCCTCAGCCTCCCAAGTAGCTGGGATTACAAGGGCCTGCTACCACGCCTGGCTAATTTTTATATTTTTGAGATGGGGCTTCACCACATTGGCCAGGCTTGTCTCGAACTCATGACCTCAGGTGAGCCACCCATCTTGGCCTCCCAAAGTGCTAGGATTGCAGACGTGAGCCACTGTGCCTGGCCAAGAAGTCTACTTTCAATTCCTATCTCTCTACCTTGTCCCTTCTATTTCCTTTAAGTCATTTTTATTAGTTTTAGGTTAAACTTTCCATTTTAAAAATATAAGCGAATATAATTACATCTGATCCTCCCCATTCCTTAAAGGGTTATATATTATTACATATATCCTTTTCTACCTTGTTTTGTTTATTTATCCTGGTGATCACTTCCAAACCAGTGTATAGAGATATTCTTCATTGTGTAAATGTAAAACAGGTTATTCAGTTTCCTACACTGGATGGATATTTTTATCCTTTTTAGACCTTTGCTATTATAGATAGTGCTATGATAAATAGCCTTATCATTTTTGCCACCAAATCTTTAAGACAGATTCCTAGAACTAGGGATGCTGGGTCAATGAATAAATAAATGCATATGCAATTTTAGTAGATACTGCTAAATTGCTTTCCCTACAAGTTTGTGTTTTCTCCAGCAATGTATGGCTTTTTAGCAAGAGCAATCCACTCAATGGGCATTGACTGAAAAACTGTCACTTGGCAAACCAAAAGTTTCCTGTTGAGATATACAAATGGCCAGTGCTGCTTCTATCTTATCACACCACTGACAACAGCAACGCTTGTCCATTTATTTCACTCAGGACAGAAAAAAATAGCAATGGAAATGAAAAATAATTATCATTTAGGATTAATATTGTCTAATGATGAAGTTTTCATATGATTTTAAAATACCAAATTCTATTTAATAAAAATCATGGTGACATGGAAACTCAAAGGTCTTCCAATTAGCTACTTTCCAAAGGTTCTATATTACTGTGTTGTGTAGGGGGATATTTATTGCCAACTGCCCCTCCTGAAACATTTCTTTGTATTCTCTCCCCATCCCAAACCTAGACTAATTTGTAGGATCTTCACATTTGTGGGGAGGAGGTTAGAGGGTAGGGTAGAAGATGTGTGATGAGATTCTGGGTTTTGGAGGGTTTCTTTGCTTCTGTTTGTTCACTTCTCTGTTTTCAAAACGTCTGCCATTTGCACTCCATACCACTCATCCTAATTGTAGCTGCCATTGCTGCTAAGATCCACCACGCTTCCAACTTCTATGTTTGTTTGTTTGTTTTTGGTGTTGCTTTCATTTTGTTAGGCTTCTCAGCCCTCAAGTGAAAGGTCTAGACTTTCATATTAAGAGCATCAGCCATACCTTTGATTTTAATCTAGTAGCAAAATGATGAACTGCATATAATACCCTCCTCAGAAATGCTCGTTTCTGGCTGGGTACTCAGGAGCTGCTTTTATCTTGTTAGAGAATTTTGTTTGTGTTGTTGTGGGTTTTGTTTTCTTTCTTTTCTTTTTCTAAATCCAGAGGTTACATAGTCTTCAAAGTTTACTACTTTGCCATACTAACAGAGTTGGTGTAAACCATCTGATCTCTGCCTGCACAACAAAGTTACCTTTTATCAGACTGTAAAACCACCTTTTATGGCTGCCCCAGAACTACTCAGAACAACACA
Source organism: Papio anubis (assembly GCF_008728515.1). Lineage (NCBI taxonomy): Eukaryota > Metazoa > Chordata > Mammalia > Primates > Cercopithecidae > Papio > Papio anubis. The sequence continues at coordinate 38,725,857 of NC_044978.1, read as the reverse complement.
GTCTACAAAAATATTCTTAAGACATTTACTATGATAAAATTCCCTTGATTGCAGAAGTACTCATTCAAACAATTGTAAGTATTACTAAATAAATGTTTATTGGGCACTAGAATATTATACTAAAATATAAGACCCATGAAGGCAGGAAATTTTGTCTGTTTTATTCACTACTAGTTATTCAGTGCTTAGAACAATGTTGCAAACAGTGAAACTCAATCCCTATTACAAATATTTATTGAATGAATGAATGAGCATTATTTATAAGGCACCATGAAAGTATTATGAGTAGAAACAGTATCTGCCCTTAAGAAGCTGCTAATTTGATTAGACTACGTTAAACATATAAAAAGGCAAATATGTAACATATATAAGCCAAATGAATGGAGTTGACATCAATGTTTTAAGAGCCCACACAAAGGGAATATCACGACCCAGTGGAGGAATCTCTACTCACACTTGGCTTGTCATAAAAAGTAGTGCTCAGATTAGCACAGAAGGAGGAAGTACAAGTGTATGAACTAATGTGAGCAAATATACAAAACCAGGAAACGATGAACAGCAATCCATAAGACAGATTTCCCTTACAAAGAAGACACGTTTTTGTTTTTCTATTTTTGTTTTTAAAGCAAAGCACATTTTAAGCTTAAAGTGTATTTTTTTTAAAAAAATACAATTTTTCTTTATAATTAATAATTATGCTAAAATGTTTCTGTATCATATAAGCGAACAAAAGATGTTTTTAGTAATAGCCTCTAGGGTTTATCATTTTAATATCAACATGACTTGTTTCTTACACGTGGAAGCATTTAACATTGTGTTCATATATAAAGAACAATAGTTATTCCATTTATTCTGAAGATTTACATCTCAAATTATAGGGAAAAAATGATTAAGTTCCATAGAAACATGGGTTAAAAAACAAATTTTTTATCCTTTCAAAATTTCTGAGATGTGGAAGCATTTACCATTGTATTTATATATAAAGTTAAAAAAAATATAAGAATTCACAATACAGTTTCCCCAAAAACTAAAACTATTAATATTTTAAAAGGGGGTTTTAAGATTCTTAAAGGTATAATGGAGTAGAACAAAGTACTTTAATGTTTCATTTCCCAAAAATATAAAAATCTGAGACTTTTTAACTTAATGGTAATAACACATGTATGTTTACTATGTGTCTGACACTACTCTTAAGTGCCTAACATACATTTTTAACGGTATTAATAATATAAGATGTAACAGTTTGCTTTTTTTAAGTTATTTTCTTAATAATTTTAAGGTGCTTAGTTCTAACATTTAATGTTTTATGTGCCATTATTTTGCTTTTACTGCAAAAGAAAGATCTGGCTCCCAAAGATAAAGGAGATTTTTGGTAAATGGTGAAGGTAAAGAAATAAATGACCCACTTGGCTAGTGTGTAATTACACTGCCTGAGATTGTAACAATCTATCACATGAAGGAGGATGACACCACGCTAAGGGGTGAGTCAAAGGAGATAGCCTTTGACTAACTACGGGACCCTGACGATCGATACTCCACAGATATTGTGCTCTCAAAAACAATTGAATTCTAAAAAAGTTTGAAAATAGATTCCCCCTTTCCTTTGATACTGATCGGAGACCTATCTTGACCTTATCCTGGAAGAGTAATACTTTCTTAAAAAGGTATATGAAACATATAAATCGTTTCCATCTCTGGACTGTTCTTTCAAAAGGATATTTAACACATTCCTATTAAAATAACAGTCTGCAAGCCAAAAAAAAAAAAACCTGCTGAAATCTTTCCTTATTGCATAAATATGCCTTCCTGATTGGCTGTTATCAAGTTATCATAATACTTGGCACATGACAGATAAGTACTCCAAAGGTTCGAAACTTGAAAAATCTATCAGAAAATAAAAGTTTCCAAATAAGGGTTACAGTGTATACCCTGAACTTGATACAGTACTTAATAGATAGCAAGTGATTTGACTATGTAAAAAGCAAACAGAGGCCAGGCATGGTGCCTCACGCCTGTAATCCCAGCAATTTGGGAGGCTGAGGCGGGTCAATCACCTGAGGTCAGGAGTTCATGACCAGCCTGGGCAACATGATGAAACCCCATCTCTACAAAAATTGGCCTGGTGTGGCGGCGGGCACCTATAATCCCAGCTACTCAGGAGGCTGAGGCAAGAAAATCGCTTGAAGCTGGGAGGCAGAGGTTGCTGTGAGTTGAGATCGTGCCACTGCCCTCCAGCCTGGGTGACAGAGCGAGACTCTGTCTCCCAAAAAAAAAAAAAAAAAAAACTTTTACAAATAAAAAAACTTTTATGTCCATTAAATATTTTACAAAATAATTCCACAGGATAATCACATTAGAATTGTCTTAATACAGTGTATCATGTTTTATTTTTATTTTTGAGACTGAATCTCACTCTATCGCCCAGGCTGGAGTGCAGTGGCACAATCTCAGCTCACTGCAACCTCTGCTCCGAGGGTTCACGTGATTCTCATGCCTCAGCCTCCTGTGTAGCTGGGATTACAGGATTCCGCCACCACGCCTGGTTAATTTTTTTTTTTTTTTTTTTTTTTTTTTTTTTGTATTTTTAGTAGAGATGGGGTTTCACCACGTTGGCCAGGCTGGTCTCTAACTGACCTGAAGTGATCCACATGCCTCGACCTCCCAAACTGCTGGGATTATAGGCATGAGCCACCATGCCCAGTCTCATGTTTTATTTAGAAATACTTGAACAGTATCTCTACATGATCCCTATTACCACAGTTATAATTAAATTCATTAAGCTATATCAAAAAATGTTCAAATTCAAATTATATGATATATAATTTCTGGGATGTTTGTATACAGCATTTTAAGTATCTGTAACTACAAAAGCAAGTGTCTAAAACACACTCTGAAAGAGATTAAGTGGAAAGTAAAATCTCGTCTAAATTCCAATAATTGTTTTCTTTTCACAGAGGCTAGTATTAACAGATATAATGTAATCCATGGAAAATCATGATTATTATAATATGAAAGATTATAAAATTAAACTTTTTAGAAAGTTCGGAATTTTGTACTGACACTATAGCATCTGCTATTCACAGAGGATGACAGATATTTTGCAAAATGTCAGTATGAGAAGGATACTACATGAAACTGCAGGATATCACCTCTATTCTAGAGGGTTGTAGCAACCCACTCCCTCCCAAAGCACACTCTTGTTAGGATAAAATAAGAATTACTAGATACACAGGCTATGCCTCAAACCAATTAAATCCCTGGGAGTGCAATTCAGGCAATGGAATTTTTTTAAAAGCTTCCTACATTTCAATATGTAGACAAGGTTAAGAACTACTGCTGGTATACATCTGTTTGCAAAGGTGAAGAAGTTTGAAAGAAGTAGACAAAAAGAGTGAAAGCATAAGATAAGAACACCATTGGATAACAAAGATGAGTATACTTCACTCCAAAATCTAGAAAGGATTGGTGAGGCCAGTACCTCACGCCTGTAATCCCAGCATTTAGGAGGCTGAGGCAAGAGGCCTACTTGAGGCCAGGAGTTTGAGACCAGTCTGGGCAACACAGCGAGACTCTGTCTCTACAAAAAAAATTTAAAAATTAGCCATGGGTGGCAGCAGTCTTAGTATTCAGGAGGCTGAGGCAGGAGAATCGTTTGACGCCAGGAGGTCAAGGCTGCTGTGAGCCAAGACTGTGGCACTGCACTCCAGCCTGGGTGAGTGAGACCCTATCTCTTTAAAAAAAAAAAAAAAAAGATAAAATCTACAAAAGATAAAAGGGGGTAGAGATCAGTGGAAAGCCCTCACAAACTTTACAAACTAGCAATTTAATTACATTAACAAATTATTCTGTTAAAATACAAATACAACTTGAGGAAATTCATTGAATTGCTCACATGCATACCTTGTTATAAAATTTATTTAACAAAATGTAACCTAGCTAAAATAAGTCACAGTTAATGAGAACTCTGATTGTCTGTAGGGAATTATCGTTTCAGAGAATAAAGGGATCTAGGGTGTAGATCTTGAATTTCTAAGAAAAACTTTGACATCACTGTATATATATGAAGGCAAAGGAGTCTAGAAAAGACCAGGCTCAAGTAAGAGGGCAAAAATTATATCAAGTAAGATGTCAAATTGATGACAGAAGGTGCACAAAAGAGTATCATTTCTATCACTGCCTACCAAAATTTGGTAGGATGGCATATGATATAAAAATACCAGACTTATTTTGAATATAACAAATTTCATAAACTCAGTTTATTCCTGTGTTTTCAATTGAACTTAGGACAGTCCTGAGCTCACCCCATTTATGCTGGAAAAAAACAAAAAAAAAGAAGAGAAAAAACAAAAGTACAAAAGACATCCACGGAATCTCATATCAATGTTCATTTTTTTATTCAGTATCAAATATTTAAGACCCTGGTAGTGTATACCAGGTACTGGACCAGAGATTGAAAACATCAAAATTAATGGTACGGGCTCCTAGTCTACAAGTACCTTATAGTATTCCGGGAAAAAAGAAAATGTGTACCAGACTATAAGTGCTCTAATACTTGCATTTATCAAACACTATGAGAACACATATAAGCAAAGAAATAATCTACCAAGTAACGCTTCTGAGAAAAAGAGGAGGCAATGGCTGATAAAGTACTTGGACACAGTCACATTTCGGAAGGATTCTGAAAGACAAATAGGAACTCACCATGGAAACAGAACTGAAAACACAAAGAAGACCATGAGAAAATATAAAGAAAAAATACAAGGTATGTCTGGAACACAGGTTGCTTGGTGTGATTAGAGATGCATGAAAAAGATGAACGGCAAGGAAGACTTAAGGAATGGCACTAACAAGCCTTGAATGTCATGTCTTAGGTTCTTCAACAAAGTGGCTTTAATAATGGTACTAGGAAGGCTGCAATAGCATTGAAAGAGAGTGAAGACAAGGAAACCCACTGGTAGACTACTTGCGGACTTCTATAGCTAAGGGTTTTTCAATGAATCTAGGTTGTAATCATAACCAATTGTTATAACGGGGTATAGATATAGATCATATAAACAATGGAAAGCTGTTCTGATCTCAGAATAGACCCTTGAGTTTTCTCTTTTCAACGAATACCTAAATATGGCTTGACATGTTATCAAAAACAGACCATGAAAAGTATAATAGCATTACCTAATACAAGTGTATCATAAAGCATAATAGCCTGTCACTGACATTTCACTTCTTTATTTTCCATTACATATCCTCTAATTACATGCCACTGGTCCACAGGATGTGTTCCCTCAAAGTACATATAATCCAAACACTCCTAAATCCTTATCCCCTAAGCTTTTCCCTAACATTTCACATATGACACAGGAATTAACATTGCCATTTAAGATTGAGTAGACTGAGGTTTAGTGCACATTATATAATTCCGAGGTCAAAAAACTACTAATTAAAAGCGCTTATTTTCAAAAACCCAGAACTGTATGAGGCCAAAACCTATGATCATTCTTCTATGCCAAACTTACCTCATGAGATAATTTTCTTCTAATCATGAATAGATTACAACCTTAAGAAGCCTAGCAACTTCGAGTTCATCTTCTTTTATAATACAAAACATTACATAAGTTGAGAACTTTTTGAGACATAACTCATATATAATTTTATGAATTTTGACAAACGCAGACAATTGTGTCAGGACCCCTAAGAATACCGTCAGATTCAATTATTCACGAGGAATCACAGGGTTCAGTCATCTTCATGGTTACGATTTCTTGAATCTTGTCTTGGTACAAACAAAGTCAACAAAGGGAGTTACATGGTATAAAATCTAGAGAAACCAGGTACAAGCTTCCAAGAGTCCTTTCCTTATGCAATCACAAAGGATGTGTCTAATTCCTCCAGGAATTTCACACATATCACAATATGTGAAATGTTCGTCAAAGGAACCTTATTTAGAGACTCAGCTCCCCAGGTTTTCATTTGGGACTGGTTGCTTAGGGACCCTCTGTCTAGTACATGCTGTAATTCTACACTCCCAGAAAGAAAACTGATGTTTACAATCAACTACATTGTTTGGACAAACAGTCTAGGCCCAGTGAGCCACTCATCATTTATGGAAAGTTCTATAACAGTGTAGGGACCTGTTTACCATTCAAATTCCCAGATGCCAGCGAAGGGTCCACCTCGTAACCGACCCTTTGTAAAGGATGAGTCGCTACGTTAACATTTTCTGCAAAGTTACATAATCGCCAACACAATCACGATACAGAACAGCTCGATCATGCCAAGGAAAAAAAAGCCTTTGCACCCCTTTGTAACCAACCTCTACAACCACTGATCTAATTTCTATTCTTATAATGTGCCTATTCTAGAATGTCATACAAATGGAATCAATCACATTCACACATAGCCTTTTGAGTCTGGCTTCTTTCACTTAGTGTAATGCACTTCGGATTCATCCATGTTGTTATATGTACCAGTAATTTGTTCATTTTTATCGCTAAATGATAGTCTACTATGGATATACGACATATATTTTCATCTGCCACAATTCAATATGGTTTTCTCCGGTAAACTGTATTTCTACTTTACTTGAGTAAACACGTAAGAACTATACGAGGCCAAAACCTACGATCATTCTTCTATGCCAAATTTCCCTCATCGAAACACGCAATAGGATGGATGAGTCTCAAAATCATTATGCTGAGTGAAAGAAGACAAAAAAGAAGTACAGATTGCATAAAACCATTTATATAAAATTCTAGATAATGTAAGCTTATCTAGAGTGACAGAAGATCAATGACTATCTGGGGCAGGGAGGGTGGGAGAGAGTAATCACGAAAGGGTAGGAAGAAACCTCTAGATTATGATGACAGTTTCATGGATAGATAAAAGCAGAGTGAACACTCAGTATCCTCAGGTTCTGCATCTGCAGATTCAACCAACCAAAGACTGAAAATATTCATATAAGAAAACATTAAAAAATAGCAATACAATAAAAAATAGTCCAGGTGCCGTGGCTCACACCTGTAATCTCAGCACTTTGGGAGGCTGAGGTGGGTGGGTGGTTCACTTGAGGTCAGGGATTCTAGACCAGCAGTCCCTACTAAAAATAGAAAAATCAGTCAGGCATGGTGGTGTGTGCCTGTAATCCCAGCTACTCAGGAGGCTGAGGCAGGAGAATTGCTTGAACCTGGGAGGTGGAGGTTGTAGTGAGCTTAGATTGAGCCACTCTACTCCAGCCTGGGCAACAGAGTGAGACTCCATCTCCAAAAAAGAAAAAAAAATGCAAAATTTAAAATACAGTAAAACAACCATTTACAAAGCATGAACATTGTATTCAGTAGTATATGTAATCTAGAGATGATAAAGCGGGAGGATATGTGTAAGCTATAAGCAAATACTATACCATTTTATACAAGGAACTTGAGCATCTATGGATTTTGGTATTCATGGGGGCCCTGCAATCAATTCTCTGTGGATACTAAGGGATTACTTGTCAAACTGTACATTTTAAATATGTACAGTTCATTGTATGTCAATTGTACCACAAAAAATAAACAAGGCCTTAGTCACGTCCATTATGTTTTCATTCTATTTTTTTATATTTATTATTGATGTCTACCATTTTTTCTGTACCCAGGACTATGTAACACATTTCCTGTTTCACATTTGATATTAAACCATGTGAAGAATCATCCTTATGTAACTGACGAAAGGAAAATATTTAAGGAAGCTGAAACCCAGAGAGGCTAGTGATATTGAAAAACACCCAAAAACCAAGTGCTCTGCCAGTGTCACATATCCGGTAAGTTAAGAGATTCAAACCCACGTCTACTTTACTTAAAAGCTAATGGTCTTAATCACTATACCATACAATATTAATATATCATCTTAAAGGAAGGATTCAGAGGATAGACACTGTGGTAAGCTGAATAACAGCCTCCCAAGTATGTCTAAATACTAATCCCCACAACCTGTATGTTACTTTATGTTACCTGTATGTTACCTGTATGTTACTTTACAAGGGACTTTGTGGATGTGATTACATTAAAGATATAGATATGAGGGCGTTATCCTGGATTAACTTGGTTGGGCATGTAATCATAAGCATCCTTATAAGAGACAGGAACGTTAGAGTGAGAGAAGGCATTGTGATGATGGAAGCAGAGGAAAAGGAGACTGACAATGGAGAAGCAGAGTCAGAGAGAAATTTGGAGATGCTATGCTGCTAGTTTTGAAGAGGGAGGAAGGAGCCATGAACCAAGGAATGAAAGCAGCCTCTAGAAGCTAGAAAAGTCGAGGAATTTTCCCCCCGAAATCTGCAATTGATTGAATGTGTGTATTCTCTATAAATTCATATGCTGAAATTTTAACTCCCAATGTGACAATATTAGGAGGTAGGGTCCTTTGGTCAGTAATTAGATTGTGAGAGTAGAACCCTCAGGAATAGAATTAGTGCCCTTAGAAAAGAGGCCCCAGAGAATTCTCTAGCTCTGCTTCCACCATGTGAGGATACAGTGAGAAATCAGTAGTTTTCAACCTGGGAGAGGGCTCTCACCAGAATCCAACCATGCTGACTGGCACCAGATCACAGACTTCCAGCCTCCAGAAGTTTGACAAATAAATGTTTGTACTTTAAGCCACTCAGTGTATGGCAATTTATTACAACAACCTGAACAGACTAAGACAAGCCTCCAGAGGAAACACCCATTTCAGACTTCTGAACTTCCAAAACGACTGTGTTATTCAAGCCAGTAAATTTGTGGTAATTTATTGCACAGCAATAAGAAACTAATACAGGCTCTATAGTCAATGTAGTTTCTTTCTTCCCTATTATAAATGCTCTATGCATTTGGTCTACAGTAAAAGTTCCTGATAATGATGGGGGTAAAAATGGCCTCTGGAAGCTTGGGTATGGGAGAAAATATAGAAGGCAGTACACTAAGCATTTATTCTTGTGGACTCTAGATATCTATGAGTCTTAGTAAAGCCCAAAACCCAGTATGTGCCAATAGCTTTAGGTCTTCCTTTGCAAATTTGAAAAATGCAAATGATGCCAAAGTAAACTATTCCCTAGGCTGACTTAAGACAACACAAATTCATTAGTGGGTCTGGAGGGAAAGAGTGGTATCAGAGATCTCACAGTCAGTCTGAGAATGATGTGGTGTTACCAAATCATACTAAACACAGGCTAGGACCAAACAAGCTATAGACAGTGTATAAAAAGCAATTCATTGTAGACTTTATTTTGTTTTTAATTATCCATGTAGCCTAAATCCCATGAAAGAGAATGTTAAAACAAATTTCAAACCTAAGACTTGATTTTTCAGTTATTTCTATCTATAGTTACCATCTTTAAAGTTTGAAACCTATAATTCTTTCTTTCATTCATTCAACAAGCATTTATTGTCTACAATTCACAGCACATCATAATGAACAAAAATAAATACCGTCCTTTCCCTAATGGCATTTATAGGTTAGAAGGGAAAGATTATTTCAAAATCAATTACTAAACAGTGTAACAAGTACCATAACATGGGAAGTAGAAGTTGGTGTGAGGGACATGGCGGGAAACCTAAGCTAGTGAGGGAAATAGAATATGGAAATACTTGGAGACAAGAGATGGAAAAGAGCCTAAAGAAAGAGTGTGAGAATATGTAAGTGGCTGTGTATTAGAGGGAAAGTGTCAAAGGAAGGAATGAGGAGAGATAATGCCTGACAGGTGAGTAAAAGCCAGCCATAAAGAGATGGCAAACTGGGCTTAAATCCCAGTGGTAAGCATAGAGATGGCAATACCAGTCATTGTGATGATTCTCAATCCTGGCTGCAAATCTAAAGTCGTCCAGTAGAGTGCTTCGCTTCTACTGTGGCCTGGCAAAAACAGTTGATACAATCTGTGAAAAGTGAGAGTATCTGAAAACTCTGAGGACTGTGATTAATAGTTCTATGCATTCGCAATAATAATAGCTAATAATTTTTTAAATTTATTTTGCAATTTTTTAATAAATGTTACAAATATTAGAGTTCCTGTATACCTTTCACTCAGTTTCCTCTAATGTTATAATCTTATATAACCAAACTACAATTATCTAAATGAAAAAGTTAACAGTGATACAATTAATCTTCAGAGTACATTTGATTTTTGCAAATTGTCAAATTAATTTTTTTTTTGACCAGTAACTAATACAGAATCCCAAACTGCAGTTAGTTGTCATGTCTTCTTAGTCTCCTCAAATCTGGAACAATTCCTCCATCTTTCCTTGTTTTTTATGAACTCTGTATTTTTGGATATTACTGGCCATTTGTTTTGTGAAATGTCCCTGAGATTTGAGCTTGTCTAATATTTTCTCCTTTTTTTTTTTTTTGCCCCCGGCTCTGTCGCCCAGGCTGGAGTGCAAAGGCACAACCTCAGTTCACTGCAATCTCCGCCTCCTGGGTTCAAGTGATTCTGCTGCCTCAATCTCCCAAGTAGCTGGGATTACAGGCATGCACCACCACGCCCAGCTCATTTTTGTATTTTTAGTAGTTTCAGGGTTTCAACATGTTGGCCAGGCTGGTATCGAACTCTTGACCTCAGGTGATCCACCCACCTCGGCCTTCCAAAGTGCTAGGATTATAGGCATGAGCCACTCTGTCCGGTCAATATTTTCACTTAATTAAATGGAAGATTTGTATTTCTGACAAGAAGACCATGGAAGTGCTCTTGTGCTCTTCTCAGTGCATCATATCAGGTGGTATATGCTGTCAAGAAGTCTTCTTACTGATGGTATTAACTTGATCATTTGGTGAACATGATGTCTGCCAGGTTTCTCCACTATGAAGTTAGTATGTTTCCTCCTTGTAATTAATAACTATTCAGTTGGGAGATACTTTGAAACAATGGAATTACCTTTTTTCTCATTATTCCTTCACCTAAGTTTCAGTATTCACTGATTATTGCCTGAACTGTATTGTATTATACTGTACTGTGGTATCTGCCAAAAGATGATTTTTCTACATCTATTAATTCTTTTTACTTTTAAAAACTGGCATTCTACTGTAAGGAAGAGCTGTCCCTTACTTCCCATTTATAAATTATTGACTTCACTATGAACTAAAAAATATTTGTTCTATGGGTTTTTAATCTATTACTGTCAATATTATAATGTTGCTCAAATTGTCACAGATTTAGCTATTTAAAGATCTTTGGGGTTTATGTCCCTTTGACATGCTGCTATCCATTTTTGAGTACTTCCTTATCTTCTGGCACCACAAGATAATCTTATAGTTGCCCTTTCCTAGCTCTGAAATCAGCCATTTCTCCAAAAAGATCTAGTTTTTTAAGTTAACAAATGGCATACAGAAACTAAGATTTCGGGACTAGGTTTGCATTTTATCATTGGTTGTCACTGCTTCTATGTCTTCTCAGGAGATAGGGCTAGGTGATATAAGTATGTATGCTAATTGGGCATACCAACACATGTATATATAATTGTTTATATCATCTTTCTATGTGTGTACACCTAACAATAAATTCTCATTGATATTTCATTCCAATCAATCACCACAGGATTCATTCTAGAGTTTCCTCTCCTTATTTGTAACTCCTTTCTCCAAAAGTAAGAAATCTTGCTCTCACTATCCAAAGTGGGAGTCAGGAGAGCAGGATTCTGAGTCTTGGCTTTGTCAGAAAACCAGTTGTATAATCTTAAGCAAATCATTTAACTTCTCCACAATGACTTGCTCATCCATAAAACAAGGAAAGGCATAAATGACTTCTCTCATGACCTACAGTGTTAAAAATCTCTGTATATCACTGTATCAGATATTTTGAAGGAAAGTATGCATTAATCTAAGTATTGTTTTTTAAGACAGAGAAAAAAATTGATAAGAATTTTTTAAAATGAAAATTTTAAGTAAAAGAATTTCTAATTCTGCATATACAACCAAAATTTCTAATTACACATTTGGTGAAAGAAGATAAATCATTGTACATCCAGCTATTTCATATTTAACCCCAAGTTTTAATTCTCAGTTATCCTCAGATAGAGGAAAAAAACATAAGGAAAACTCATAACAGGAATTCTCTCAGTATTTTCTCAGATGCATTTTTCCTAGTAAAAGTTAAAAACTAAAGGAAAAGTTGCAAGAACATATAAAAAAAAATAAACATTACATCTAAATTTCCCACACTGCTTACATTTCAATACAATCGCTTTATTATGCTACCTCTTAGTCTCTCTCTGCGTATGTGCGGCAGACATTATTTTTTTTCTGAATCATATGAGAGTTAGTTACAAATATCATGACACTTCAACCTTAATCTACATTTATAGCCTAAGAACAAAGATGTTTTCTTATATAATCGCAACACAATTATTACACTTCATAAATTTAGTATTAACAGTTTATGTGGTTGGTTGTTAATCCAGGTCCAATCACATATCACTTTCATACTAATATTTGAATACTGTGTTATTTACTAAAAATTAATTATACTTTTAAACAAGATAATGCAATACAAGACAATGAGAGTTATAGGGAGGCTGGACAATGCCAGAAAGAGTGATATATTATGATTTAGGAGGTTAGGTTCCACTTCCCTTTTATTATAACAAGCTGCCATCAGAACCTATCTCCTTAATAAGCTGGGGAGTGATTTTCAAATTGTGAGATGCCTTGAGCAGCAGCGAGTAAGAAACCCATGAGCTTTTGATGTCAGCTAGGATGGTTCCTTTTTATCCATTTTATATATTGGGGTTCTAATTAAGAACAGTATTTACAAAAAAAGTATTTTTTGTGGTGTTTTGGTTTTGGGTTTTTTTTTTTTTTTTTTTTGCACAAAAATGAATTTGAAAACAAGCTAAAGAAGTAAAGGTAAAAATAAGTAAAACACAGAGTAGGGAAAGGAAAGAAAAATCAAATTCTCCAAAGAATAAGAATGATCCTGACCCAAGTATTTCAGAATACAAAAGTCAAACACAGTCACAACCTTTTATTGTTCACCAAAGTTGAAGTAGCAAACTGTAAAGTCAAAAAAAAAAAAAAAAAAAAAAAAGCTTTATTACTTGAAAAACCAAAAATGCTTCTGAAACTTCATTTATTCCACTGCAAAAGAGAAATAATAGTATCCACTTCACAGGGTTGTTGTGAGAATTTAATGAAATAATGTTTGTAAAGGGCTCAGTAAATCCCTGGCAAATTGTAAACACTCAAAAATAAAATTTAAAAAACATCCTAATACTGTTGGGTGAAGTGGCTCATGCCTGTAATTCCCAGCACTTTGGGAGACTGAGGCAGGAGGATTGCTTGAGCCCAGGAGTTTAACACCAGTCTGGGCAACACAGTAAGACCCCATCTCTAAAAAAATTAAATTAAATTAATTAGTCGGGCATGGTGTCATGTGCCTGTGGTCTCAGCTACTTGGGAGGCTGAAGGAAGAGGGCTGCTTGAGTCCTGGAGGTCAGGGCTGCAGTGAGCCATGTTTATGCCACTGCACTCCACCCTGGGCAAAACAGCAAGACCCAGTCTCAAAACGAAAAAACCACAAGAACAAAAAACAAACTAATACCAACTACTAATATTAAGAAGTTGACTGGGTATGATGGCTCACACCTATAATCCTAGCACCTTGGAAGCCAAGGTAGGTAGATTGCTTGAGCCTGGGAGTTCAAGACCAGCCTGGGCAACATAGTGAGACCTTGTTGCCCAGGAAGAAAAAAAAAAATTAACCAGATGTGGCATGAGCCTCAGGGAGGCTGAGTTAAAAGGACTGCTTTGGCCCAGGAGGTTGAGGCTACAGTGAGCTGTGATCTTCACTCCAGCCTGGGTGGCAGAGCAAGACCCTAGCTCAAAACAAAAAAAGAAAACAGAAGTTGCATGATAGTTATGAGTACAGGCTCTAGAGTCAGAATGCCTCGGTTCAAATGTTAACTACTCAATATACTAGCCTTTGGATCTTGGTCAAGTAACAAACTTTTAAAGCTCTAGTTTCTTCATTTGTAAACTTGGGACAATTAATACTATCTATCCTCATTGCTCTGTTTTTAAGATATGATGAGATAATCTTTATAAAAATACTTGGCACAGGGCCAGGTGCGGGGGCTCACGCCTGTAATCCCACCACTTTGGGAGGCTGAGGCAGGCAGATCATGAGGTCAGGAGTTCGAGACCGGCCTGGCTAACAGGGTGAAACCCTGTCTCTACTAAAAATACAAAAAATTAGCCAGGTGTGGTGGCACGCACCTGTAGTCCCAGCTACTCAGAAAGCTGAGGCAGGAGAATCGCTTGAACCCAGGAGGTGGAGGTTGCAGTAAGCTGAGACCTCACCACTGCACTCCAGCCTGGGTGACAAAGCGAGACTCCATCTCAAAAAAAATAAAATAAAATAAAATAAATAAATAAATAAAAATACTTGGCACAGTGTCTGGCTCAAAATTAATTGCTCAGTAAGTATTACCTATTATTCACATCACTATTATTATAATTATTTAAAATACTAGCATATCTAGCTCTAGATATTAACATACAAAGCTCTAAATTTTCTTTTCTAATTCTTGAATAAACTTTTAGAATTATACAATCTTAGAGGTGAGGAGGATCTTACTATCCAATGAACTTATTTTAATAGTAAAATTGACCATATATTTGCAATAAGTTATTTGTGTTAACATCTCCCCTCTTTAAACCTCAAGCTCTATGCAAACAGACTATTACTTTCTTCTCACTTGCAATCTGTCTATCATCAATGTATATGAAAATTATGATTTTTTTTTTTTTTTTTTGCTTATTCATTGTCATATAACCAGTTAATGACTCGGCTGAGAATACAAAGGCATCAAACTGCATAGTGTTCTTTCCATGAAATCACACTAATCTTGTATTAGAGAAAGACAACTTTTTTAAAAAGCCCTTTTATAATCCCCAAATATATCCTTGTTTATGACCATTTACAGTGAGAAATTATAATCATTGCTTTTTAAGCTATTTATTTGTAGTTGTTCACTTTTCTATTTCCCCTATTAGAGAGAAAGTTATATGAAGGCAAGAGACATATTTGTCTTATTCATATTGATTTCTACAGTGCCAAAATGTCCATAGTAAGTGGTACACAGCTAGTATTAACCAAATATGAAAAGAAGAATTGTTCCAATAGGCAGGAGAAACAAAATTTGAAACAGTCAAATATCAGCTATTATAACAGCCTACAGGGTCCTGAAGTGGAAGCAGCCCTGTCAACAAACTTCGAGGCTGGGCTAAATTACTGCTGTGGTTCTCGAGTAATTCTTA